>NC_073400.1:7638865-7938865 GCF_028641065.1 Leucoraja erinaceus
GCACCGTGCAGAACTCCATCATTTAATACTATTTTCTCATTTGAATAAAATTCATTTGCTTGTTTAATGCAAGCAGCAATAAGAATAAGCCTACTACGATCTGGCTGGGTGTGATGACTCACTCAGAGAGCAGCTCGATAACCAAAACAATGGCTGAAGCGTAGCTCTACATGGTTTTATTGTGAAGAAAATCATTAAAAGCATAGCAACATACAGAATACTTGTGGTAGAGTCGACCTCTTAACAGCAGAGCCACTGGTATATAAAGAACCCAAGAATCCTGTAACTCGTAGTGTATAGAAATTTGTCATAATTAACATGCAAAATAGTAAATATTTCAAATCACAGTGCAGAGGATTTTTTTTGAATAATAAGTGTATTTTTTTTTAAAGCAGGATTTAGGAGGAATGAAAATCAATATTCATCCAAATCTGAATATTTTCAACCATATTCATCCAAATCTGAATGTTTACTGAATCCATATTTTGCTGAACAAAACTGAAATAATCCCAAACATTTTAGACTCTCAGTACATCTGCAGCAAATATTTCATGCAAGGATTATGAAACTGTTTTTTGCAGCTCATCTTTTTAACTCAGCTCTACTGTGTTGTGGTCAAGGACTGGGCGTGGCAATGGACAACTCAAGTCAAAAAACACCACAAGTTACGAGTTTACAGAATAACCAACAAAGAAGCTGAATCATTCCAAAAATAATGACAACAAAAAAAAAAAACTGAAGTCAGTCAATGCAGGAAAATGAACACACATTTCCTTGAGCACATCAGTTCTACTATACACAAAACCACACCACTGTTTCAAACGTGCACAATTGGTTAAAAAACACATTTGATGCAAGCATATTTTCTAAAGTCTGAAGATAATGTTGGAACTTTCTGCCAGCAAGGATTTTTAGTCTATAATAATTCTAAGAAGGGAATGTAGGAAACCACTGCTCAATATTAAACGTGACCCTAAAGCAGCAAGCACCCATGTGAAAGTATAACAGGCATTCATTCAATCATATTAATGGATCTAACCAATGTATTAAACGGCGTACAGGGCATATGTGTGAAACATCTTATTTTTGCCAAGAGGCTTTGAAAAAAACGCTGTAAACAACCAACAAAAGAACCAACAGTTCATATTTGTCAATGAAAACTATAAAAATATCAAATGTAGAAACTGGTCAAAAACTACTCGTGAAATTAGAAACAAAAACTTTGCATGCCTGGACGCATCTGTCATGAGAAGAAATGCAATGTTGTTGCAGGCTCTTGATCTTTCAGAGACGGGTAAAACATAGGAGGTAAAATAAGTGCAAAGAGTTGGTCAGGCAAGTGCCAACATGACATAAGATGCCCGCAGCAGTTAATCTCTTTAAAGCTGATTTGGGGCTGTTCAGAAGTTGGGCGTGTGTAAGCAGTGGACGACTTGCAGTGTATATAGTCAGAAAATGCTGATGCTCCTCAAGTCTTGAATTAAGTTTCATTGTAACGGAGAGATCAGACTGAAGACATGTTGACAGGTTATAACAGCACAGGTGCAAGCATGGATGCAGGTCGGAGAGTTGAAAGGTGTGCTGCCAACAGGACAGCTGATCTACATTGAATTTCCCCAAATTTGAAAGGACCACATTATGAGCAGTGAAATTGGAAATTGAAGTAAATGGCTACTTGGATAGTGGAAGGGAGTCATCAAGGCTAGGTATGGCATCTGATTCATGGCAAGACGCCACATGTATGGATGGGTATTGGTGATGAATAAGCGTATCTTGCGATTAGTCACGAGGATGGAAAGAATTACTCCGGTGGCGATATCACATCGGAATATCAATATTTAACAGAAAAGGAACTCTATTCTGGGAAGGAGAAAGGTAACGGCAGAGGAGAGGAAAATGAAACAGTCAAGAGCTCTGTCAACTAAGGGAAACATACATTCAAAAGAAAGTAAGGTAACATTTCAGAAGCCCTGATGTGGAAAGTGGCAGGACATGCAGCAAGTGGAATATATTCCACAGGGAAAGCACTACGGGGTAATAAAATAAATGTGCTAGTGGACTTGTAATAGATGTTGGTCATAAAACAGCAGGTGAATCAAGGGTTGAAATCGGGGGAAAAAAGATAAACACTTTCCGCAAATACATTTTTGCTGCAGGTCAGAGAGTTGAAAGGTGTGCTGCCAACAGGACAGCTGATCCACATTCATTTGCATCTACGTTCACAATCATTGCCTACAAGATATTTGGATTTCACAATATTCAAAAGAAATACAGTGCTCGTATCTGAAGATGATGTTTTAAAAAAATAACAAAATAAAAGTTGGAATGAAGAACACTGGATTTAAAACTGTTATATGTTCTGGAACCACACTGCAGCAGTTGTTGAAGAAAATATTGCCCATTTAAAAGTGGCTGATGTGGTTATACCAATTAGCTGGCAATAGTCATTCTGATCCACCCAGACCCAAATCTAATCTTTATTTTGCAGATTTCGTACGGTTACAAGTCAACACGTGATATTAAATCGCACAGGTTTGTGTATTAAATTTTCTCGGATTGCCCATTTATATACAAATATAGAGACAAATAACAACAGACTTCAGACATACTACTCATACGCACAATATCATAACATTAATCTCCTGGGTTCCCTACCAAAGCTACATTCCATCATACTATCCCTTTTGAGTATCCAGAGAACACCATCACATTTACCCATCTCTACCATGTGTAAGGAATTGTCAAACATACATTTTACAAATTTGCCAAGTGTTTCTGTTTAACCCATCCTTTCTAACGATTTACTAATTTCTATTTCTATCTGTGCTTGGAAATGTTATTCACAGTGGACAACTAAATTAATACATTGTGAAAAGGTTAAATGCTTTTAAATTTGTAAAAGATGCATAGTGGAATACTTGACTAAGTTGTAGCTTATATTTCGTCTCAAGCAGGCCTTCTCCAGTGGATTGATAAGCCTGGGCTTGTCTCAGCTTGATGTATATTGAGACAATGACCAGTGCCGTTGAAATGTGTCTACCAATTGATAAGAGAGACAATCTCAGACTCGTCGTGTAGTGATGTATATTGACTGAATCTTGTGACCATGACTAATATCTTTGGAATGTGATTAAGTGACACACAGTATAAAAACACCATGCAAATCTTTGTGCATTGACATGGTAGTACGGAGAAGTCAAGTGTCTGTAGCTTACTTTGCTGGTATATCCCCGTCACTTCTGCCGGCTAATGATCAGTAAAGCTTTTAGTTTACCTAACGTGTTTGTGAGTTGTTTATTAAGAAGTAAACCTTATCAATTGTTTTGTTTCTTTTTTGAGAAACTCATCCATTGTGAGCATTACAGGTGAATATCTGACCTAACTCACTGCTGTAGTTTACTCATGAGCAATAAATAAAAGCAACCTGTACAGTAAAGTAGTCAGCCATAAGAGATGAAGTGAAGTGAATTGAAAATGTAAAAACTGAAGATTTATGAACTACATAATTAACACCTGCCATAGCAACAAATAGAGAGCAAATATTCAGGCATCAGCATTTAAATGATGACGCATTTACTAATCAACATACATGGTAAGTTTATGAGAAGCTTTCTCCCCAAAGTGCACTATATCACAAATACTAAGTAAAAAGGTTGTATGCTTTGGGATAAATAGCACTGTTGCCTCTCAGCTCCTAACCTGGGTTTAATCCAATCATAAGTGCAACCTGTGTAGAGCTTACACATTCTATGTGATTTTATACTTTAGTTTAGATTAGGTTAGAGATACAGCGCGGAAACAAGCCCTTCGTCCCACCGAGTCCGTGCTGACCAGCGATCCTTGCACATTAACAAAGGTTTCTCCCTGGTGTCCAGTTTTCTCTCACAAGCCTGGTACGTTAATTTGTAACTGTAAACTACTGCAATGTACGTGCATGGCAAGAGAACCGGAGATATATGTAATATATCAGTTGATGAATTACCGGCCCATTGCAAACAGAGGAATCCAACAAAAAACAAAGCTATTTATTGACACAATCGTAAACATCAAATATGGAAGTGAATCATAAATATCCTGTGAAAAGAGCTTCCACTTCCTGTTTCATTAGCAGATTGCAAGCAAGCCTCAGTATAAATTGAATGAATCATCAAAATAACCACAATTGTTTGTTTGCTTCATTTTCAGAGACTGAGACAACCAGTAAACCAACATTGAAAAGGCTGAGAAATACTGCAGGAGTAATTTAATAGAACAAAAATAGAAGAAACTGGAAACACTAAGCAGGTCAGGTCATATCTGTGGGACGAGAAACAGAATCAAAGTTTCAGGTCGGAGATTCTTCATCAGAACAGTAGACAAAAATAAGCTTGTTAAGCCTCAGGGAGGGTGGGAGAGGAAATATATCCGAGGGTAAAACTGGGGTTGCCATGGAGAAAGGCTGTTTGCAATGTGAACTCGTCAATGAGCGAATGGGAGCAGTTAGACAAAATAATGTGGGAGTTGCAAAATGCAGAACAGGATAAGCCCACCAGGTCCTCCACTTTTAAGAGGCAAACAAAAGGTTGAGCTAATATTACAGATATTTCTTGATTAGTACAGGTGTCAGAGGTCCTGGGAGAGAAGGCAGGAGATTGGGGTTAGGAGGGAATGATAGATCAGCCATGATTGAATATCGGAGTAGACTTGATGGGCGAATGGCCTAATTCTACTTGCATCAATTATGACCTTATGACCTACAGATGGAAAACTGAGAGAACAAGAAATCAAGCTACCCAAAGTTGTAGAATTCAATACACAGTCCAGATGACTGCTATATTCACAGTCAGGAAGTGATGTCCTATTCCTCCAGTTTGGATTGGGCCTCATTGTGACAGGAGGCCACAGGCCAACAGGTCATAGTGGGAGCAGTGCAAGGAATTAAAGTTGCAGACAATCGGGAAGCTCAAGGTCACCACTGCAGAGAGACTGCTTGCTTTCCACTGAACAATCACTCTTTGCATTTAGTTTTACCAATATGGGAGAGACAACATTGCAAACACTAACAAGAAATGCAAGTGAATCATTGCTTCTCCTGGAAAGAATAGTTGGGTCCCAGGATGGATTGATGGGAGGGAAAGAAGAGGACAAATATTGCATTGCTTGCAGTTGCAAGGGAATGCATGAAAGACATTGCTTGGTGTGAACACAAGGATCAACCGTAATGTCAAAGAGAACAGTTCCTGTGAAGCGCTAAAGGAGAGGTAAAGATGTATCCGGTGGTGCAATCTTTTGGAATGTGCCAGAAACTGTGGACAATGATCTGCTGAGTGCAGAGGCTGGTGGGGTGCAAGCAAGTGGGGTACAAGCCAGCAACCATGGGGAACCGTATCCTCCTCCAACCCCAACCCCAGAAGAGAGGGAATGAGAGCAGAGATAAAGAAAGAGGATGAGATGTGGCAAGAGCTTTGTTAACAATGATTTTAGTTTGTTTTGGTTTATTGTTATATGTAGCAAAATATAATTGAAACATTTGTTTTGCGTGCTGTACAGTCAAAACAGAGGGCAGGAAATTGGCAGTAAAAGTGATGAAACTATCGAGTTCTGCACGAGTGCAAGAGAGCACATCAATGTAGTCTCGATGTACTGGGAATAAATATTGAGATCGTAGGCCTAGGTAGAACTGAAACAAAGAGCATTCACAATCCCACAGAGAGACAGGCGTATGTGCCCATAGATACATTTTCAATCTGGAGGAAATGAAGAGTTAAGGGAGCTCTCCAGTGTGAGAATGAGTTCAGCGAGGCTAAAGAAAGAACTGCAGATGCTGGAAAAATCGAAGGTGGACAAAAAAATGCTAGAGAAACTCAGCGAGTGAGGCAGCATCTAAGGAGCGAAGGAATAGGCGACGTCACCTTTTCCTTCGATCCACAGATACTGCCTCACCCGCTGAGTTTATCCAGCATTTTTGTCTACCTTCAGCAAGGCTTACAACTCTTCCAAAGAGATCAGTTAAATAGCAAATTGGTTTCCACAAATAAGTGCCGACCATTCCAAGAATTGTATATCAGCAATAAGGCAGCATCTACTGAACATACACGCCCATTCTTTATATATCAGGGTGAACTTCAACAACCTATCACACAAAAGACAAATTAAAATGAGATTTTAATTGACTATGTGAAACTATACAACTGGTTTAATTTCTTAATGCTGACTTTCGCAAAGGATGTACCTCGTTTTATTTGCTCCTCTACCATTGGATCAAGAAACAAGGTTATTCAGACCCCTACCTACTTGCAGTGGATCTACATTTATGGCACCTTTGTAGAACTACTAAAAGGCTAACACTCACCAGTCACGTGCTGTGATCGGCTTTTGCAGTGATTTGTGTGTGTTTTGTCCGGGTTTGTTCGAAAAGGTTCATCATCGCTGCCACCCGAAGCCATGGCGTAGCCCAGGGAGCCAAATAGCTGCAATTAGCCTCCTAAAGAAAGAAAATAAGTTAAGTAAACACAAAGGAAACATTTGCCACCTCTTCCTACCATCACTCACTTGCAGTATTCATAGAGAAAATTGCCAAATATTCACTATATTGCAACTGAGGGTCAAGGGAAAAAAATGTACATGTGCACAAGGGCAAGCATAACTCGAAACAGGTGAATAGTTGTTCAATACTTGCCATCCAGTTTGAGCAACAGACACTGTTGGTGATAAACGTATCAGCACTACAGAATAATTGAGCATCAGCAATGGGGAAGTCTGGCCGAAAGACTAATTTTTGCAAAATATTTTATACTTTTAATATATAAATTCACTTTCTAAAGGAAATTGTAATAATCTGCACTTCATGTCTCGAATCCAAAGTAAAGGATAGAAAAGGTGGTCAGTTTCTTTCTGCTAGTGTGTATTGTAAATTGATGCTTCCTGATAAATTCTTCAACAGTTTTCTCAAATAATTACACTTTGCATAAACCGCAATGAAACTGGGTTAATTATCAGGCCAAACATCTTAAAAAGATAATACTTGCCAAGCTTCATTCTCACTTTTCAATATATTTCTGCAAACCTATTTAAAAGTGGTCAAAGCAATGCCAGCTCTCCAGTATCTCCCACCACAGCTTTGAAAATTATTTCCTTTCAAATATTTTGGTCAGATAGATTGCACTACAACCTTTGCACCATTTTGCTGTTTTGCATTCATTGTATTTATCGTTGAATCTGTCATGGCAACACACGGTTTACCCCATGTGTTTCAAGCAAGTTCAATATTTGGCTCATCGGGCAACATTTGACGTGCTCCCTGTCCACCGCTGGTACCTCAACTCCCACTCACTGAAAGATAATGCACTCACTTCAACTGACTCAGCGGAGTGCAGAAAACACTATGCAATACAGTAAAAGTGAATGTGGTTTTCAAAATTGTCAGGCAACCGACTTTAACTAAATAGTTCACCCACGTGTGCCCAACAACACAAACTAGTGCTCATTAAAGGTAATGGAGATGGCAACGGTTTATTTAACATCAGCCTGAATGATGCTGCTTAGAAATCCAAATCATCAATAAAATCCAAAAAAGTAACAGCGCTTTGCCCAAATTTTTTTTTTCACCATTTCCTGCCTAGACAATTTTCTATCCATGCTGCTCCAACGCATTGACTTCAATCCTGATGACAGGTCTATTATAAAGCACTTTACCGAATGCTATTCTGGCGCCGTCCAGTTGGGTATGGCTGCCCTGCCTGCAGCTGACCGACTTTTCACTTTTTAAATTTTTTTTTTAGCATGTTAAGATAGTGTTTTGTTTTAGAGGTCTAGTCTTTTTATGTGGGGGGGGGGGAGGGGGAAACTGCTTTTCCTATTCCCTACCTGGTCAGGGAGGTGGCTTTCCTCCGAGCAGCATCTCGACACATCCTCGCGGCCTACCATCGTGTCTGGAGCGGCTTTTCCTGAGGGGACCGGCCAGAACCACGGCTTTGGCGGCGGCACAGCGCTGGAGCGCTATTGCGAAGTGGGCGATGCCTTGCCCAGGTCACCGCACTGGAGCTCCAGTGTGCTGGGTCCGCCAATTGAATATTGCGGAGCTGCGGGTCTGTGGATCGGCCAGCCGCCGGCGGCAGCGCTGACATTGACATCGTGGAGGCTGGGATCTCTCGCCGAGATCGCCAGTGGTGGAGCTCCGTCCAGAAGGAGCCAGTGGGTTCGGAAGCCGCGGTCTCCGGTAAGGAAGCGGCCGTTCCAGGTATCCCAAGCCGCAGAGAGGGTTCTCCCGACGCCGGAGCACCATCACCTGTCGAGAAGGGCCTGAAACATCGGGCTGCCGTAGCGGCGACCTCAATAGGCCCGACTATTGGTGGACAAGGGGATGGGGCTGGACTTTGTGCCTTCCCCCACAGTGGGAACCATTGTGGGGGAATTTTTTTTTAATGTTTAATGTTAAACTCCTGTTATGTTGTATTCTTATTAATGTGCTGCAATGGCAACTCAGATTTCACTACACCAATTGGTGTGTGACAATAAATGAACCTTTGAAATCCATATATGCCACATAAACAGAACAGTACAGCAATGGGACAGGTCCGATGGCACACAATGTCCGTGCTGAATATGATACAAGACAAATTCTTATCTATCCGCACATAATCCATATCCTTCCATGCGCCTATCCAAACGTCTCTTAAATGCCACTATCGTATCTGCCTCCAACACCACCCCCAGCAGAGTGTTCCAGGCATTCACCCTCCTATATCCAAAAATATATGCCCCGTACATCTCCTTCAAACCTTGCCCCTTTCACTTTAAAGCCTCCAGTATTTGATATTTCCATCCTGGGAAAAAGATTGATTGTCGACCCTATCTACACCTCATAATTGTATATAGGGTGATTTCACGAAAGGTCAATAATGCCTTAGTTTTGATGAAATGCAGTGAGCAAACGCGATAATTCCCGATATTTTCTATCTTTATATCTGCACGGCCAACAACTTCCGCTATTATTTTCCCTTCAGCTCTCTCTCTTCTCTTTACCTTTGTTTTTCTTAATCTTTGGAACTCTAAAGTAGGATAGCTGTGTCTCACGGTCACCCCGACTTGCACAGTTATTTACAGCGCAAAAACTAACCGTTTTCGCGGTTTTTAAACAGGTTTGAAAGTACCAGTTTCTAGCATCAATAACATGTACCGGAAGTGACGTATGTACCCCAGTTGGATTTTGCGGCTCTGTGCGTGAAGACCTATGACCCAGTGACCTTTCACCCTATAATCACCCTATACTTCTATCAGGCCTTCCCTTCAACTCCAGCATTCCAGAGAAAACATTCCAAGTCTGCCCAACTTCTCCATGTTGCTACAATTCGATACGATCGAACTTTACTTATCTCAGGAGAGAAATTGGTTTATCAACACTATCATCCGATTCCATCTTCTTGAATCTTGCAGACGCTTCCTTTATCTTTTTGATAAAATTTACATCCTCTCGGTTATCAAAAGCTCCCATACTTTGCCATCCTTACAGGAACATGCCAGTCCTGAAATATGATCAACAGCCCTTTAAACAACTCCCACGTGCAAGATGTGGACTTACCAAATAACATCTGCTCCCATCCTTCTGCTTAATAATGTTATAAATTGTCTTACTCAAATTCAGTAACTTCCCGCAAGGTCCAGACTCATCCCTATGCAAAACAATCTTAAAACTTATGTTGTGATCACTATCCCCCAAATGCTCTTCGATTGAAACACTGGTCACCTAGCTATGCCCATTTCCCAACACAAGATCCACAATGTTCCCTATCGGGTTGTAATACCCACAGTGTATTTCAGGTTGTACTATCTGCATACTATTTCAGGAAACTCTCTTGGATACACCTAGCAAATTCTACCCCGTCTTAGCCTTTGGCACTGTGCATGTTCCATTTAATATTGGAGAACTTTGAGTCACTTATTAAGACAATCCTTCTGCTTTGGCAGATCTCAGTAACCTGTCTCCGCATCTGTTCCTCTATCACCTGCTAGCTATTAGAGGGCTTAAAGTACAACCCTATTCAAGTGCTAGTACCTTTCTTACTTTTGAGCTCTACTCATATCGCCTCAGCGAACAAACTCTCCAGAATGTCCTCTTGGAGTGCTACAATGAAGTCTCCCTGATTAGTAGAGCAATTCCTCCACCACCATTCCCTTCCTCTATCACATCTGAAACATTGAGCTGCCTGTTGTCTCTCCCACAACCACTTTTCCGCCATGGCCTCAGCATCATAGCCCCAAGCACCAATCCAGGATCTACGTGCATCTGCTTACCCCATATTCCTTGCATTGAAATAAGCACACTCGAGCCCTTTATCCTCACCATATCCCTTTATTCGCACTGCCTGTCCATCCATTTGAGATTTACTGATCCTAACCCATCACTCTTTCCAAGTTGTGATGATCTACTCTGGTGCACTTTTAAATTGCAAACCACCTACACGATGTTCTGATTATTATTGTGACAATGATGTGCATGCCCGATTCATCTAGTTACCTATTTGTCACTGGGTCCCTATCTTTACCTGCCAAATCAAAAGATCAGTCTTGCAATAATATTTAAAATACAATTACAACATGGATGTGCAAATCATTAAAACGCAAGTGACCATAGTAACAAAAACCAATCACTGAATAGAAAGGAAAATAAACTAAGCTACTAAAAACAATGCTGTTTAGTGGTATTACAAGTTGGGGTAACCCGATTGATTATCTTATTTCAAGTTTGAATGTAGTCAATCTACATAATACCATACAGAAATTTAAACGGGACTAAGCTGCAAAACTGAAGCTCAAGACAATAAAGATCATCCGACACAAAATACGGCATAATAGTTTGCAACTTTTTCTAAAACATACATTGGTCAAACAAGCAACACACACACTGCACTGCATAGAATGTAGCTCTTCCTGGAAAGATAAACTGTACAGGTCTATTCAGCCAATTGATGAGTAGAACTGGGAATATTTAATATTTTCACTGTTAAATAGGAAACTCAAGTCAAGTCAAGATAGTTTATTGTCATGCGTCCCAGATGGGACAATGACATTCTTGCTTTGCTTCAGCACAACAGAATATGTAGGCATGAATACAGAACATATCAGTGTGTCCATATACCATTATATAAATATATACTCACATCAATAAATCCCTTTAATTTCAAGGTTTCGAGGTCAGTTTATTGTCACATGTACCAATTAAGGTACAGTGAAATTTGAATTACCATATAGCCAAACTAAAAAAAGACACACAACTACATAAAAGTTAACATAAACATCCACCACAGCGGATTCCCCATGTTCCTCACTGTGATGGAAGGCAATAAAGTCCAATCCTCTTCCTCTTTATTCTCCCGCGGTCGGGGCTGTCGAACCATCCACAGTCGGGGCGATCGAAGCTCCAGCAGCCGGCGGTTGAAGCCCCCGTGTCGGGGCGATTGAAGCTCCTGCAGCTTGGAGTTCCCGAAGTCGGTCTCTAACTCGAGACCGCGAGCTCCGCGATGTCAAACTCCGCAGGCCCCCGTGGTTGGAGCCCCAAAGTCAATCCCTGGCAAAGGGATTGCAAGCTCTGTGATGGTAAGTCCCGCAGGCTCCCGTGGTGGAGCTCTCGAAGTCGGTCTCCAGCAAAGGCTGGAAATACGTTCGGAAAAAATCATATCTCCGTCGAGGTAAGAGATTAGAAAAAGTTTCCCCCAACTCCCCCCCCCCCTCCCCCCCCCAAGCAAAACAAGCTAAAGAAAACTATAAAACAAACATTTAACACATACAAACAAATACAAAGGAAGGGACAGACAGGCTTGTGGCGAGGCAGCCATTGGGGGACTTCCCCATGATCATAAAATTTGACATACAAAACCATGCGTTTCATGACCTGTCCAGATTTCCAGCTATTCCTGGACTTCTTTCTCTACTACTTATATCAGAACCAAATTACCTTGATTATTCAGAAACTACAGTATCTTGACAATACCCAAGGTGGTGCATATACTCATTGAACTATGCTGCAATTTGTTTTTCAGTGTTGCGCCAACAGTCACCAGAATACCTCTGGCAATGAAAGATATTTCAAGCGGAAACTATGGTGTTTTGTATCACAGGCTATTTCTAGCTCATGAATGAGAAGAAAAGAAAATGTAAAGCAAACCAGCTATTAATTCTGGCACGCTGAAAAGTATACAACTCAAGTCATGAATGCAGAAGCCAGCAACTCACTGAAAGCATCCAAATGGGTGGATAACTTCTGGAATAAATTTTAAATGTAACTAATTTGTATCCTATGGAGGAAACATTTTGGAGAAAGCCAACCCAATCCTCAAGAGGCCCTCCATGAATAAATGCTAGAAACAGTTCGGTCAACAAAACAAGTGGATGGGCCTGTTTATGACGGCTGTAAAAAAAAAAGTGGTTGTGACAATCAAAAAGATTTAGACTATTAAAAGTGAACTCACTATAAAAACATTATATTTAATAACCAAAACACATAAACATTCTAAAAACTCAAACTAGGATTTAAACACTTTGCCAGGGCTCGAAATTAATGGTTGCCCGGGTGCCACTGACCACTCAAAGCGCCGCCGGGCAACCTAAACACAGAGTCATTTTGCCCGGCTTGGCAACCAGATACTGGTTTGTACCGAAGATTGGAGTAACTCCACGGGTCAGGCAGCATCTCTGGAGAAAAGGAACGCAACGTTTTGTGTCGGCAGTGAGGGCTGTATTGCGTGGGAAAGATACTAGGTGCGTGGTGAGAAAGGTTTGGGGCGAATGACGGGCCCCGAACAGCGGCTCCATATCCTCCTCCCCCCACCCGCCCCGTCATTCGCTCCGACCCTTCTGAAGCAGCTGCACCAAAGATCCCATAGCTATAGGATCTTTGAGCTGCACCACTCGGCCCCGCACCTTGCTGTTGGCTGGCGGAGGAGGGAGGCGGTGGCGAGGAGTCATTTTGCTAATTCTAATTAGAGACACGCACCATCTGGGCCTGCAAGTGTCATTTTTAAAACTGTCATAATCATTTAAAATTTAATCGGCAGCAAAATATTGCAAGAATATCATTCTTTGTCTGTGACACTCTGGGGCTAGATATCAGAACTTGAGGAATAGATTTTGGAGTTTAAAGCTGCTACAATATTATATGAACAGATGTACTATTTTAATATTTAGTAAGTTAGAACATGTGAAATGTAAAATGTTATATTTTAAAATATCACAGGTTGATTGGATGGAGTTGATATTAATTCATCTGAAACAATTTAGTCATAACACAAGTTTGTTCATAAGCCTGGAAACTAAATTTGTAATTCCAGTCGTATCCGATTTGGATTAGCCTAATCATTTATATTAATTGATATGTAATTGTGTTACATATTAGAATACTATAAAGTCACAAATAAAATTAAATATAAGTTTTCATAATTAAATTTAGAATGCTTAAAACAAAACAGCTTGAAAGATTTCATTTATAAACAATTTTCACAAACCAAGTTGGGATATTCAAAAGGACTTTACAAATAAAATGAATACGAGGATACCAGAAAATATTAATCTCAAGTAACAGAAACATGTCCAAATTTCACAGCTGAATTACTTTTAAGTGAAGGAGCAAGAGATGGCAGGAAAGACTGTAAAATAAGTATTATCGTGGAATCGTATCTGATCTAATGGAGCAGGTTGCTAGAATTTGACCATTTCAGCCTTCTCATTTTTGGAGTTTACAGTGGGGATGATACCAAACTTTGAAATTCTCCATGCCTCAATCTCACTGATCAGATTCCAATCTTACAAGTCTGATTTCAATAAATCTTAATTTATGAGTTAGTAGCGCGAAAAACTCAATTAAAAAAATGAAAAATGAAATGATTCAATTAATTGTCATTGTCAGTGTACAGTACAGAGACAACGAAATGCATTTTTAGCATCTCCCTTGAAAGGGAGACACAGGGCGTGGCGGTGTGCCCGCGCCTGCCGCCGTAATTACATTCCATTACACACAGGCAAAGGTGGGTGAAGTGTCTTGCCCAAGGACACAACGACAGTATGCACTCCAAGCGGGATTTGAACCGGCTACCTTCCGGTCGCCAGCCGAACTCTTAGCCCATTGTGCTATCTGTCGCCTTATTAATTAAAACTATTTGTCCGGTCAGGACTACATTCAGTTACACACTAGAAACAGAAAATACTATAATTGTGAATATCATTTCAAACACGCAATATTCCATGTAAATTACATCTAATATATTTCAAATCCATTTTCAGAAATCAAACAAAATAAACTCAGTTCTTCTCCCTTCCACTAATTTTCCTGGTTCACAATGTCTATCTCCATAAAACCTACCTCCAAAAATACAAGAACCAGGTTGAGATTAATGTCCTCAACGCACTACCAAAATCCGATTTCAGATGGCAATGTTGGAAATTAATGTACCATCTCCGCTCCACATTAAAACGAATTCAACTGATCCGGCGGTGGCAGCTATAGGATCTTTGGCGGCACCCGTACGAAATTTCAAATTCTATTTGTTACCAGCCCACGGAACAAATCAAATCTCTACACTTCCGCGAAGCTTCGCAAGTCCCCGATTCGAATATTTTATCCAGCTCTCTAGAACTGGAAGAATAACCATAACACATATAGCCTTCGGCTCCCACTTCTATTTCCGAGTGCAATCTTAACTGCCCCGTCGCAAACTGAAAGTACCAAGTGCTTTTTCATTGGCCACCACAGACCAGCATAAACGTCAATGATATAACCCATTCCACAACAAATCCCCGCCCGCAAGCGTAATCCGATTAATTGCATGAGAAAAAAAAAACAGCCAAGACCAAAAGTTGTACCAAGAGAAAGCATAGCGTATGATGCAACCCGATCATTGGACAACCACAACAACAGTTCCCGGAAATAAAATACAGCAAAGTTAAACTGCAGTGCGGCGACACTTTTAGTGTTAAAAATATTTATTTACTGACTGGAAGAATAACTATCCCGAAATTCCTCAATTAAGAGATAGATCTTAACCCTCGACACCCTTATCAATCATGTATCTGTCAATCTCAACCTTAAAAATACACAAATGACTTGACCTCACCTATTCCTTTTCTCCAGAGATGCTGCCTGACACGCTGAGTTACTCCAGCTTTTGTGTCTATCTTGGCCTCACAGGCATCTGTGCAATGAATTCCACAGATTCACCGCCCATTTACAAGAAATTCCACCTCATCTCCTTTCTATAGATACATCCTTTTATTCTGAGGCTATGCCCTCTGGTTCAAGACTCTCCCACTAGTGGAAACATTCTCTCCACACCCATATGGTATAATAAAGCAGTGTATTGCAAGCCATTCAGAGAAGGTTTACTAGACTATGACAGGAATGGGCAACGACTTCAAACATGTTGAATAGCCTAGAATTGTGTTTATTTGAGTTTTGAAGAGTGATAAGCAAACACAACTTGCAAACATTTCTTTAGACTTTAGAGATACAGCATGGAAACTGGCCCTTCGGCCCACAAAGTCTGCGCGAACCAGTGATCACTATCCTACCCAGAAGAGACAATATCATTTTTTTTTTACTGAAGCCAATTAACCTACAGACGTGTACATCTATGGAGTGTGGGAGGAATCTGAAGCACCTCGAAAAAAACCACGCGGTCACAGGGAGAACATACAAACTCCATACAGACAGCACGCATGGTCAGGATCGAACTTGGGTCTCTGGAGCTTTAAGGCAGCAACTCAACCACTGTGTGAACACTGTATTCTTCATAAAGGCACTCGCCTATTCCAAGTCATAATTCAGTGAACATTTCCTGAACAGATAGTAGCTGTTAGAAGGAAAGTAATCATATTTCTAATGAGAAGCAAAGGAAAGGGGAAAGAAAAGTAGCAGATATCCCCTTGAGAACAATGAATTTTTGATCTGTTGCTTCCTGAGCCCCCATTCGCCATGATGGTATTTCGGTCAGTCACAGAGGCCGACGTCAGAAGATCCTTCAGAGGGATGAACCCTCGAAAAGCGCCTGGACCTGATGGTATACCCGGGCGTGTTTTAAAAACCTGTGTGGACCAACTGGCTGGAGTTTTTACGGACATTTTCAGCCTCTCACTTCCGAGATCTGAGGTTCCCACCTGCTTTAAAGGGGTGTCAATAATACCGGTGCCCAAGAAGAGCAAGGTGATGTGCCTCAATGACTATTGACCAGTGGCACTAACGTCTGTGGTGATGAAGTGCTTTGAGAGGTTGATCATGCCGCAAATCAACTCCTACCTCAACAAAAACCTGGACCCACTGCAGTTCGCTTACCGCCACAACAGATCACCGGTGGATGCGATCTCACTGGCTCTCCACTCCGCTCTAGACCACTTGGACAACAAAAACTCATGTCAGGCTGTTATTCATTGAGTACAGCTCGGCATTTAATACCATCATCAAGCTGGTTACCAAGCTCTCAGATCTGGGTCTCTGCGCATCCCTCTGCAATTGGATCCTCGACTTCCTCATTCACAGAACACAGTCTGTACATAATGACGGAAATATGTCATCCTCGAAAACAATCAGCACGGGAGCACCTCAAGGCTGCGTGCTCAGCCCCCTGCTGTACTCATGACTCCGTAGTCGGACATAGTGCGAACTCTATCATCAAGTTCGCCAATGACACCATTGTTGTGAGACGTATCACTGATGGGAACGAGTCAGAGTATAGCAGTGAAATCGACTGATTGACCAAATGGTGCCAGCACAATAACCTGGCTCTCAACACCAGCAAAACCAAGGAACTGATTGTAGACTTCAGAAGGGGTAGAATGGGGACCCACAGTCCCGTTTATATCAACGTGGAAAGGGTCAAGAACTTCAAATTTCTGGGCGTGCGAATATTTCCGAAGACCTCTCCTGGTCCCAGAACACTGCTGCAATCATGAAGAAAGCACATCAGCGCCTCTACTTCCTGACAAGATTACGGAGAGTCGGTATGTCAAGGAGGACTCTCTCGAACTTCTACATGTGCACAGTAGAGAGCATGCTGACGGGTTGCATCGTGGCTTGGTACGGCAACCTGAGCGTCCAGGAACGGAAAAGGCTGCAAAAAGTTGTAAACACTGCCAAGTCCATCATCGGCTCTGACCTCCCTACCATCGAGGGGATCTATCACAGTCGCTGCCTCAAAAAGGCTGCCAGCATCATCAAGGACCCACACTATCCTGACCATACACTAATCTTTCCGCTGCCATCAGGTAGAAGGTACAGAAGCCTGAAATCTGCAACATCCAGGTTCAGGAACAGCTTCTTCCCCACAGTCATCAGACTATTAAACACAACTTCAAACAAACTCTGAACTATAACAGCGTAGTGCACTTTATCTGTTTATTTATGTATATAAATATATATATATATATCTCAATAATACCGGTGCCCAAGAAGAGCAAGGAATATATATATATTCTATGGTAAATGGACACACTGATCTGTATTTATGCCTGCAATATTCTGTTGTGCTGCAGCAAACAAGAATGTCATTGTCCTATCTGGGACACATGACAATAAACTCGCTTGACGACTTATTGGAGAATCTGAAATACTTGCGATAGCATAAATAATTGCTTGATCAGGATAGACAGTCAACACTTTTACCTTTAGATGCTGCACTTGGTCAAATGCTGCATCAATGTCAAGGACAATCACACTCACAACACTTGGTCCATCAGGACCAAGGATTTACTGTGATTTGGGCCGAGCAAGACCCAAACTGTGTATTGATGTGTATTGAACTGCTGTTAATCTGTTAGAAGACGAATTGTGCAATATTAATCAAATTAAGTACATCCTGCCTATTGTAAACAAGATGCATATGGCTTTTTAAAAAAAAATCACAGACATTGTAATAATATTTTGAACAACGTAGTTGGCACTATTTATTCTGGAGGGCTAGTCTTCTTTGCTATCTAAAGTTCAAATTTTCATTAATACAGCAAAGATACTGTCTGGTCATGTCCAATGTTCTGAGCAATTCCTTTGAATCAGTAAGTGGATCAAATTAGCTGAAGACCATGTGGTTATGGTGAGGATTCCGAGAAGGAAAACAAACTGTTGGAGAAACCTATGGGGGGTGGGGATAGGAAGGAACTGTCGACACCATTTGGAGAATCTCAGCAGAAAATAGAGATGAATCATCCACTCAGTTATTCGAACTAGGCACGGCTATGTATGGATGAATTCGATTAGAGGGGGAAGCAAACAGAGGATAGGGATTAGTAAAAGAGTTATAGAGAAACAACATAATCAGAGAGAGAAAAATCAGACATAGGAGTTAAGCTGACCACCTGTCACCCCTCAGTGCTTCGTGACAATGGTACTGCCGAGTCTGAACACGGTTACGGTACCATTTATAAACGGTAAATGAATGTCCTCAAGAGTGATGTCACATTCCTGGTAATGCATGCGCATTTGTAATATATACAGTGTAATACATGCAACAGCCAAACCACCTTACATAACTTCCATCTTTTGTTCTGGCTATGTTATCTAATGGTTTAGATTTTGCTCACAACAAACCATCACCCTACCTTTCTGCCAGCAAGTTCCAATCCCACAGGACATTATACCTTTATTTATTATTTGAAAATCATCCTCCTGATTCTCCAAATAAGTACATCCTTTCCATTGTCCTTGCAGTTTCTTGCTCATTCAATGACTTTGTCTAACAATTCCATTGCTTGGATGGGAGCTGATGTCTCAAGAATTTGTGCTGGCCTCTCCAATGAAACAGAATATTGACTGTGACAAAACTGTACTCCAAGTATTTATCATACAGAAAACAAACATTTCCCACTCCCTCCTCGCCAATTAGGCCTTGCTAGATGTTTGCATCCTCACCAACATTTTCATTGAAGGCACCCTGGGCTTTATATTTGCGCCCTTCTGGAATACTGGTCAGAGTTTTTTCCATGTTGGAGTATAAGTTTTACCAAGCTCCATCCATAGTTTCCAGTGATGTGGGGTGTATGTACTAAACGTACCAATGACCATAGCATGCTAATTTAAAGTTAGATGGAGGTCCATTCGATGTTTACAGAGAGGCTGGGGTTTGGGGTGTATGGTAGGAGGAGAATCAACGATGGTGAAGATGGTGGGTGGAGGAGGAAGGGAGGACGGGAGGGGGGGGGGGGGGGGGGGGGGGGGGGGGGGGGGAAGAGGCGAGGAGGTTGATCTGGAGGTAGAGGTGAATGAGGTGAGGGAGATGAGATGAAGAGGAGGTAGCGAGATGAACGATCTCAACCGCAGAAATGCATCTATCTGTCCACTGTTGCCCTTAAGTTACTGTTTAATAACTCCGCCTTCCAGCCTCTCCAACCTCAGCTCTCATCCCGGGCAGATCTCCTTTGAACAAAGTTCCCTAAGTGCGTTTAACGACTCTCTAAAAATTGTTTCCTATCACAGATCTTACCCGTGAAGTTTTTTTTTTCTGTCGACAGTTGCTCCGACGTACCGACGTTGGGTGCAGGGCGCCTTCAGTCGCTGCGGGCTGCGGGTTCCGGGTTCCCGCTCCCCGCTCCCCGCTCCCCGCTCCCCGCTCCCGGCTCCCGGCTCCCGCTCCCCGCTCCCGGCTCCCGGCTCCCGCTCCCCGCTCCCCGCTCCTCGGTCTCGGTGCCAGCAAAGATTATAGAGGAGATCTTTGGGTGTCAGTGCCGGGCCCGCGCTGCATTATGGGATACAGCTGGGAGGCGGATGACAAACTACAATTCCCATAAGTCCATTCGATCGCACATGCGCACCAAGTCCCTCGAAGCCGCAATTGGCGCCCGCTGCGTCAGGCCGTGGAGGTTGAGCCAGTGGGTGGATTGTCAAACTGTCTGCTCCAATGCTTTACAGCGTGTTGTTCTTCATTGATTGATTCATTCACATCTTCACCTTGAAGTTATGGCCGGGAAAGTAAAGTGGGCGACAGACATCGAGAAATCAGTGCTTGTGAATAATTTTGAGAAGAGGGGCTGGATTCAGACATCTACTGAAGAGGACTGGAACTTCTATTGGTGAGTGAAGCATTGTGAAGTCGTGGTTTATTGCAGTTTATTTATTTTAGTACTTAATGTTTTTAAGTTTGCGTCTTGCTAAACTGACGCTTGGACCATGGGAGGAACACATAGATACTCATATCTCTGAGTGCTATGTATGTGAGGTCTGTGTTCTTTCACAGATACCACCCTCCCCTGCAATGTATGCATTTTCAGAGGTTCTTCATCCTGGGGATAGTAACGTACAGAATGTATTGATTAACACGAGGGAAACACGAAGAAGGGTATCGACACGAAACGTCACCCATTCATCCCTTCTCTCCAGAAATGCTGCCTGTCCCGCTGAGTTAATTCAGCTTTTTGTGTCTATCTTCGGTTTAAACCAGCATCTGCAGTTCCTTCCTACACATGAGAGAAACATTGGAAGCTCTAAAATTGTCTGGTTTCGTTTAAAATGCACATACAAACAGTAAAAAAAACTAGAATAAAGAGACATTGTGAAATATCACTGGTAGATACGATTAAGGAAAATCTTGAGATATTTAAACGGAAGAAGGGAACTAGGGAAAGTGTAAGAGGCAATGTAATCAGACCATAAAGGTGAAATGTTCTCATGTGTATGCATGTCATTGTATTTACATATTTCAAAAAGGGAGATGAGTATAATCTAGGCCATATTAACATTAATAAGGAAACATAAAGGTGGATGTTTCCTTCCCAGGCTGCTGTGGAAGACAAAGTAGAAGATCTCGGGAGATTTTTTAAAGCTTTTGTTGGCTACAGATGAGGTGCTGGATGATTAGATGATTACAAATGTGGTGCCTTTATTCAAGGTTAATCTAGTAATTACAGGCCAGTGTGTTTTGATTTCAATAGTAGGGAAGTTATTGGTAAAAAGAACAATAGAGGGACAATATTAATCTACAATTAGAAAGGCAGGAATTGATCATGGATAGCCAGCATGGCTTTGTTGGTGGCAGAAGCTTTCTGATTTATTCAATAGATTTTTTTTTAAAGAAATAACAATTGGCCAGAACGCAGGGAGTATTGAGAAACAGAGTTTGTAGATCACTAAAGGTGGCAGCCTTGGTGTACATTTAGAGGGCATTGTTTTAGAATAAGAGGTAAGAGGTCCGTCCAAGAGTGATCTAGGGAAGAATTTTTTCACCCTGTGGGTGGCTGGAAACTGGAAGACACAGCCTAAGTGGATCGCAGAGGCAGGTATTCTCACAACATCAAGTTGTATCTCGAGGAGCATTTGAATCTCAAAGCCTTTGAAGGCTATGGACCAAGTGTGGTAAAATGGGGTTAGTATAGAAGGGCACTTGATAGTCAGCTTTAACTTGGTGAGTTGGGGGGGCTATTTCTTTGCTGTATAACTCTATTACTCAAAAAACAATATGCAATGTTGTCACATCTATTGACCCATAATGCACTATATTTGCACGTAAAAAAAGTTAAATTAGTTTAGCAATGTTTATGTATTTACTGACTTAACTAATTTATTGGGATTTTATTTTATTTTGATGTAGTGCCTAGAAGATTAAACAGATATTTCATTCAACCTTTATGATTCTCTTTCCTTTGTAGTATGTGTGGTAATGTTTGATTCCAGGGTGGTACAGAGAATGTTGAGTTGTTTTATTGAATGAAAATGGAGGAAGGAGCACACCATCTCCCCCGCTCCTGTCCGCCTGCCTTGTCAACCAGCCCTTGTTCAACCCATGACAGTGACTGTTGATCCCAAATTGCCTTCATCAGCCATTACAGAACCCACAGAACCCATCTTTCAACCCAGATTTTGCTGAACCTGATTCAACCTGAACCCAGTCGTTTGTGCGTCAGCATTTATGCAGGACTTTGTTATGGAGCATGGTGCCATTTTGTAGCCCAACAGAAACTTGCAATTTGATGCCTTGTATGACACACTTATTTGGTGCCTACATATAGCTTATCCAATGGATGATAAGCACACATGATATTTCATCCTATTTAGTTTCACAAACTATTAGAATTTGGAATTATCAAAATTGAAGATCCTTATCTAATTATTGGAAAAATCAAATTTCACAGAAATGGATCAGGGTTGGCCTACAGTGCCTTTACAGTTAGCTAATAAAGCACTTACTTTATCTCAATATATTTTGAATGCTTGTCTATCTGTAGGAGGAATTTGTCTAAACCTTTCTCGTATTATATCATTAAGAGTTACTTCCATATTATCAGAGGCTGTGAGCTGTGATTAAAGCACACATACACATACTACCTAAGTCTTCTAGATACTCATTTGTGCTGGGTCAACAGTAAAAGCTTCTATTTTCAACTTATCAATACCCAAATGTACGGTGCTGTTCCTTTATTATTCTAGTTTGCACTTATTTGTATATAAATACTATGGCCCCGTTTTATACAGCCCTGATTTGTACAATTTGAACCATCTAATGGAGAGATTCTCATGTCTTAATCAGTCCAGCCAGTTAATATATATTAATATATATGCTTTTACATTTTCCATGACTGCCAAAAAAAACTATTCCAAGGAATTACCAGATGTACAGAAAAAAATTCAAGGACATTCTGAATACCTCCTTGAACAAATTGCGAGTCAGATTGTTTAATTGCCATGGTCACCAATAATAGAACAATGAAATTCTTAAAAACACGGAACTGTAGATGCTGTTTTGCAAAAGAAGACACAAAGTGCTGGAGTAAATCAGGGGGTCAGGCAGCTTCTCTGGAGAACATGGATATTCAGTTTAGGACCTTCTACAATCAGCCCGAAGAAGGGGAAGAAGGCTGGCAGAGGAAGGGAGTGCAGTGCCTCACAAACTACTCACCTGCCTGACCCATTAGGCATGTCCTGACCCATCTGTGGAAGAGTTTAGAGTTACCACATAGGATTCCATCACCTCAGAACTCTCTGAAGCAGCATGGAAGCAAGTCCTCCTCAAGGCAAACCCCAAGGAGAAGAGGAAATTACATATTTTCCTTATTCCCTTCGTTTATTCTATATTTGTACACTGTGAATGGCTTGAATCATGTATAACTTTTTCACTGACTGAATAGTATGCAACAAAACATCTTTTTACTCGGTACACATGACAATATTAAATGAACTAACGTAATTATTTGCTTTAAAATTGTATTCTTCTGTATCAAATTCATTTCCTCAATTGTGTTTCATGTAATTTCTCCACTACTATCTGTAGCTTCAATATTGCATTCTTTATAGACACAAAATGCTGGAGTAACTCAATGTGACCAGGCAGCATATCTGGATAGCAGGAATGTGAAATATGAGATGCTGTTCCTCCAATTTGTGTTGGGCCTCACTCTGACAGTAGAGACGGCCCAGGACAGAAAGGCCAGTATCTGAAAGGGAGAGGGGATTAAAATGTCTAGACGGACGGAGCAGAGCAGTTGTAAACCATATAATATCTAGACTCCTTTTAAACATCTTGACATTGGTAGGCTGAAATGGCTCCATGCCATAAGGTTGTTTTTGTACAAAGCCCAGAGGGGCATTTGATTGTTTGAAAGCATCGGGTTTCTCTTTCCATATTTCATAATATACTTGTGTGAAATACATCTAATTTTGTAAAGACCATAGTTCTGGACAGTTCAGCGAGTGGATTCTTCCACATGGAGAAAGCATCGACAGGTGGGGAGCTATTTTATAATCCCTACTTGCCAAATTTGTCTGCTTCGGGCACCCCAATAATTTGCATCGCTTAATCACTGTGTGCTTGCATGGAGGCTGCAAGATTTATCATCAAATCAAGAGACTGCAGATGCTGGAATCTGGGACAAAATCCAGATCACTGGAAGAACTCATTGAGTCAAGCAGCATCTGTGGAGGCAAAACATTTAAGTGTATGTTTCGAGTCGAGATCCTGCATCAGGATTGTGTCGATCCAAATCATCGACTTAAACTTTTTGCCTCCACAGATGCTGTTTGACTTACTGAAGTTTTTCCAGGATTTATCACCAATTGGCCTTGGCAACAACTGGCAAAAATCTTCCTGCTGCCAGATTTGCAGGAACCTACTCACCACCAACATAGTTGGCTAAGTTATGTTGTGATGTAATTGACCTTTCCCAACTAGAATGCTTCAGACTTCATTGACTTAATTTTCTTCAAGAAGCATCATGAAGCGGCCGCAACAAAGCCCTAGTGGAGACTTGTTGTCCAGCTCAGTCCAGATAACTCTTAAGGACTTGTAAATCAATCGTGATCTCTGATGCTGTCTGTGTGGAGTTTGCACGCTTTGTAAGTGGCAGTGTGGTTTCTCATGGACTCTCTGGTTTTCCATCAAATATGTGCTGGTTTGTAAATTAACTGATTACTTTAAATTGTATCTTAGCAAGAAAGGGGAATTGATAGATATGTGAGAAAAATACAGGTTATTTGGAAATAAATGCGGATTGGGACTGATGGAATAGGTTGGGGAGTCGGCATTAATAAGCTGAACGCTTCTTTTTCTATTGTGCGAGAATTCTGAAAGTAAAATTATCCAACCTAGAAATCATGTGTGATCGAGTGAGATGAAAGTAACAGGAATGGGAAAGGAATTTTTTTTTTACTACAAAATGAGAGTTCAGGTATTTAAATGTTTGCAAATTGTACATTTAAAACTAATGTTGTGGTCACTATTGGACATTTATTCTCATAGGATGAGTGTACAGACAATTCGAAATGTTTTCAGCATTGAAAATGGCTACCGTCTGAACGATGACCAAATTGCGAATCATTTTCCAAACCATTATGAACTGACACGGAAGGATCTGATGGTAAAGAATATCAAGCGCTATCGTCGAGAGTTAGAGAGGGATGCAAGCCCACTTGTGGAGAAGGATGAAAATGGCAAATATGTTCATTTAGGTAAATGAAGAGATCTTAACACTGATAAAGGAGTTGGTCAAAGGCTTTGGGGAACAACTCTTACTTGTAAATAAAATAAATTATGCATTTAATGATGACTTTTGTGGCTACGGCTATCCCAAATAATTTTTCAGCCAATGAAGTTCAGTGATGTTGTAATATTAGAAATTCAGCTGGCAAACTGCCACAAATAATAGAACATTAAAGAATGGTTAGAGAGTATAGGTTATTTGAATAAAAGGCAGATGTGCCCTTTGTGTCATTCTCATTTTATACACAACACTCTTAACAAAAATTATTGCATATATAAAGTTCATGGCGCTAAAATCAGACAAGGCCCTTGAGAAAGATAAAGGGAAACAGGAAAGAAAAGCAAGAAATTAAGAGGACCAAAATAGATGTGCAAGGATGTTGCCTGGGTTGGAGTGTATTAGCCATAAGGTGACCCCCCCAAGAGCATATAAAATTATGAATGGTGTAAATAAGTGAGATAACCAGGGCATTTTTTTCCAGTATTACAGAGGTTTAAGGTGAGAGGAGGAAATTTCAACTGAGATTTGCAAGAACAACAGTGGTAAGTGCCTGAAACATGCTGCCAAGGGAGGTGGTGGATGCAGATATAGCAGTGTTTAAACGTCATTTAGAAAGACACTTGAACAGTCAGGGGTCAATGAATTCTCCCCATATGTAATATGGCATCATGTTCAGCATAGTCATGAGAGGCCAAAGGGCCTGTTCCTGTGCTGTGCTGTGCTCTTCTATGTTTTATGTTCTATGTAATACTACTTACTGTTTTTGAACAAACCAATTTAGTCAAATTCTCTGTGCATCTTTTGCACATTCTTTCAATATAAGCAAGATCTTGAAATTTCAAGAATGGAAAACTTTCCCTTTGTTTCGTCTTCATTGATGCAGCAAGGATACCCGAAACATAATTTTCTCTCATCTGCATGGAAATCATTTTAAAATAATTTATGAAGAAATATTTAAGTGGTATAACTTTGAGCTCAGTGTTTGCAGAAATTATACACAATAGCTCTCATGTAATCTATACTCTGATGTCAACAGTACAATTCTAACTGAATGGAAATCATCATGGTTTTTATTGTAAGTTTAGTTATTTTAAAGAGGTGTAATCCAAATTGACTGTCTTAAGATTAACAGCAAAGGACTATATTGACAATGAGATATCATTATTTTTCAGATTTTATCCCAGTTACATTCATGCTGCCTGGCGATTACAATTTGTTTGTTGAGGAGTTTCGAAAGAACCCAACTAGTACTTGGATAATGAAACCATGTGGAAAAGCTCAGGGAAAAGGAATTTTCCTCATCAATAAACTTTCTCAGATCAAGAAGTGGTCACGAGACAGTAGGACAACTACGTAAGAATGACTGCATTTTGGCTTGTTGCTACTTTTCATGGCACCCAAAATTAAATTAGATTCAACTTTATTGTCATTGCACATAGTACAAGTACAGGTACAACAAAATGCAGTTTAGCATCTAACCATAGTGCAAAGTAGTAAAGTGCTGATTAAGACAATATATATACAAATGAGGATATATTGGTGTATGCACATAGGCATATACATATATACAGATAGTTGTTAAGGTGCAAAAGATTGACATGTGCTATATTCTGGTGAATAAGAGCTTAACTATAAATTATATAAATATAAAATATAAATAATACTGATGAGGGGGGGGGGGGGGGGGGGGGGGCTATCGCCGGGCCTGTGAGTTCAGCAGGGTAATGGTGTTGAGGAAGAAGCTGTTCCTTAGCCTGCTGGTGCGAGACCTGAGGCTCCTGTACCGCCTCCCTGATGGGAGGAGGGCAAACAGTCCATGGTTGGGGTGTGAGGGGTCCTTAATGATTTTGCCAGCCCGTCTCAGACACCGTGTGCGGTGAAGGACAGCCATGGCAGGGAGCGGAGCACCGATGATGTGATGGGTGGGTTTCACCACCCGTTGTAGTGCCTTCCTGTCAGCTGTGGTGCAGCCGCTGTTTGGCGGTGTTGTGGGACCAGGACGGCTCCTCAGAGATGTGTACTCCAAGGAATTTGAAGTTGGAGACGCACTCCACCTCAGTCCCGTTTATGTGGATGGGGGTGTGTCTGCCGCCTCTGGCCTTCCGGTAGTCCACAATGATTTCCTTCGTCTTCTATGTGGTGAGGACGAGGTTGTTGTTGGTACACAAAGCTGCCAGGTGCTGGACCTTCTCCCTGTAGGCTGATTCGTTGTTGTCACTGATCAGTCCTACCACCGTGGTGTGTCAGCGAATTTTATGATGGAGTTGGAGCCATGCATAGGGACGCAGTCGTGGGTGAAGAGGGAGTAGAGGAGAGGGCTGAGCACACAGCCCTGTGGCACGCCGGTGTTCAGTGTCAGAGTGGAGGAGGTGAGGTTGTTAATCCTAACAGACTAGGGTCTGTTAGTGAGGAAATCCAGTGTCCAGTTGCAGAGGGAGGTGTTGATGCCAAGGCCGCTGAGTTTGGTGATCAGACTGGCGGGGATGACAGTATTAATGACAGTATTAAATGCAGAGCTGAAGTTAATGAATAAAAACCTGATGTAGGAGTTGTTATTGTCCAGGTGGGTCAGGGCAGAGTGAAGAGCCGCAGATATGGCATCCTCTGTTGACCGATAGGCAAACTGATGGGGGTCCAGTGTGGTAGGGAAGCTGGATTTGAGGTGAGCCAGGATCAATCTCTCGAAGCACTTCGCGAGGATGGGGGTGAGTGCCACTGGGCGGAAGTCATTGAGACTCCCTGAAGCTGACTGTTTGGGCACTGGCACAATGGTTGTGGTCTTGAGGCATGTAGGGACGACACCCTGGGCCAGTGACAGATTGAAGATGTCAGTGAAGGCCAGGGATAAATAACACCACAGCAAACATGTTAGGAACTAATTACAACAAAAAATGTGAAATACTACTAATGCTGGGAAACTGAAATAAAACTACAAAATGCTGAACATACTCGGCATCTCAGAACGTGTATCCAGAGAGAAAACCGATTTAACAATTTGGCTGATCACCTTTCAGCAGAATGGAAAAAAGTTTGAATTCGGAGTCCACTTTATTTCTATCACATAGTGCAGTATTTTTATGCGGTATCTGATAGTATTGGAACAGAAAATCGATTGCCACTATGACAATATAGTGTTATCCTTTGAGGATAACAGATGCTTACCCAAGAGAGTGCAAGGATACGGGAGCGAGGGCAATTGACATCATGGTTCAATATTGTAGCTCACTATCCAAGCTCATAAAAACTGCCGTGCACCTTGGATGCAGGAGCAAACCTTGTAAAGACAAACATAGCACTTTTACCTACTCTACTATGTGCATTGCAAGGTATGGTTATGGTTTCTTTATTGTCCCATGTACCAGGTACAGTGAAATAAAATGTTTTGCATACAGCCCAGCAAGACTATCACCATTTGTCTCTGTGTTATTTTAGGTTTTTAATTACCCTTCAATTTATTGTAAATCTTTTTTTTTGTAGTAATTTAATCTCCCCAAATGCCTTACCTCATATCTAACAAGATTGACATCCATTAGCCACTTTTTCTCCATCTCTTCCTGGAGTTTACAGACTTTTTAGCTCACTATTAAGCATACAGTCCATTTTGTTAACATCTGCAAATTAAGTCAAAATTATTAATACATAGCATGGACATTTACAGACCCAGCACAGAGTTTCAGCGAGCCTAACTGCAAATATCCCTTCAGTTATCAAAATACATATTCGCCATAATGTTGTGTTTCCTGCTCATTGATTTCTTTCTAATGTAGCTGTGATCAAAACAAATTCAAGTTGTCTTATCCGTTATTAATTTTCAGATTTATAGCACCTGCTGGGAAAGAGGCATATGTCATTTCATTGTACATAGACAACCCACTGCTGATTGGTGGAAAGAAGTTTGATCTACGTTTGTATGTGTTAGTGACCTCCTATCGACCGCTGAAGTGTTACATGTGAGTAAGAAAGATTTCATGTTTCTGTTTCATCACAGTTGTACAGAATTCAGGTACAAGTATGTCCCTATGAGGATATCATAATTATCTAATCATATTAACTAAAATTAAATTATTCAGTCTGTTCATCTTTTCCCCCCAATAATAAATAATCCAAGAAATGTACCCATTTGCATTTACGTCAGAATCTTAAATATTAGTGTTTAGTGAAAATGACAGAAAATCTATGCTTGGCAGAGAGGAATAAAAATGCTTCTTTTGGTTTATTATGTATGTTGGTTTCTTTTCAAGAGATCAGCACTGTCTGCTTAGAAACTGGGCCAGTTGAGTTGACAGCTGGTGGTTTGGTAGACGTGTCAGCCATTATAGGCTAGAATCAGACTTCTGTGCAGCATTGGCTTTATGAATATCTGTCTCATTCTACTGAACTCATCAGCAATGACCTGCTCATGCATTTCCCAACCATTCCCTTAACTTTATGCCAATTTAATTCAAGGTAGATTCATCCACTCTGAAGTCTTATGCAAGTCATTCTCGCCCCCACTCCTACCGCTAATATGGACGATGGATGATGTTCAGTGTACTTGAATTACAAGATGATTTTAATGTAAAAGTTACCTCTGCAATGTTGCTGAAATCTGACAAATGAAATTTAAATATGGGTGCATTCCTTTGGGGATGAATCATTATCATTTCCTTTAAATTGCAGGTATCGGCTTGGATTTTGTCGATTTTGCACGATGAAGTACACACCAAGCACCAGTGAATTAGATAACATGTTTGTTCATCTTACAAATGTGTCTGTACAGAAACTGGGGGTAAGTTAATTAGCTACTGCATGTTGAGTGACAAATTGGTTAAATATAAATAGTCCAAGTTCAAATGAGTTTATTGTCATGTGTCCCTGTATAGGACAATGAAATTCTTGCTTTGCTTAAGCACACAGAAAATAGTAGGCATTTACTACAAAACAGATAAATGTGTCCATATACCATGATATAAATATATACACACATGAATAAATAAACTGGTAAAGTGCAAATAACAGAAAGTGGTTATTAATAATCAGAGTTTTGTCCGAGCCAGGTTTAATAGCCTGATGGCTGTGGGGAAGTAGCTATTCCTGAACCTGGTTGTTGCAGTCTTCAGGCTCCTGTACCTTCTACCTGAAGGTAGCACTTTATGAATAAGTGGCACTTAGTCAGGAATGAAATGCTGGCAGCAGTTGACAGGTCAGGTAGAATCTGGAGACAGAGAAACATTCTGGGTTGATAGGCTTTTACTGCAGAATAAGATGGTGGTCTGAGGTTTCCAAATGAAAGTAGGTGGAATTGGGTGGGCTGTATTTGTAGTAGCCAGAATGATTGAATTATTTGATTAGCTTCTGGGAGTTGTTTGTAAAGTGAATCTAGGCAGTGTGGTCACTGAAAAAAATTAACTTCCATTAAGGAAACCGATTTATAGTCCTGGTGTACTTTAACTGTTCATTTTTTCACCCTGTTCACCCTGCGTTTTTCAAAATGAGTGTGTCATTCAGATAAAAATGTATAGTGTAAATATTCATATCAGTACTACTCGTGTTATTCTAGGACTGAAGTTGATTTTAATTCTGAGTCGAGGGAACTGTCTCTTCAACAATTTAAAGTTCAGTATCTAAGAGTCAGTCTGGGATAAGAAAAAAAAAAGTTCAATTCTGAACATCGATGCCCGCATCCAGGTTGAAACGAAGGGACAAAGGGAAAAGTTACAGACTGATCATTGAAGTGTATGAAACCTCTTGCAATAACTTTTCTTTTTTTTTTTACGTTCCTTTCAGAACCTTTGAAATCATTGTGGAATCATTAAAATGGACTTACTGGGTCTTCAATTAAATAGGGATGGAAATTCATACTTTCTCGTTTCAGCCATGGGAGTGGGGGTGCAAGTTGCACTGCTCCCATCGCTGCCCACGACAATATCAGCTAAGGACTAAATCTGTTAAACAAGGACCAAAGTTACCCAACCCCTTTATCTCACAACACATCATTCTTCAATTTCCCATTAAGTTATGAGGATGCATCTGTTGTTCTATTTTTCCAGGGTGATTATAATCCTGTACATGGTGGGAAATGGTCGGTCAGTAATCTGAGGCTGTATCTGGAGAGCACACAGGGGAAGGAGGTGACTGATAAACTCTTCGATGACATTCACTGGATTGTTGTTCACTCACTGAAAGCCGTGGCAGTAAGTACATCATACAAATATTTTTCTTTGAAGGGATATGTGGTTTCTTATCTGAAGAAGGGTTTCGGCTCGAAACGTCGCCTATTTCCTTCGCTCCATAGATGCTGCTGCACCCGCTGAGTTTCTCCAGCAATTTTGTGTACCTGTGGTTTCATATGCCTTGTTTTTGTTTTAAGCTCTACCTCTCAACATTGTGGGGACTTCTGTGCAAAATTTGATAAATATATAAATTGATTCTAGGAACAGGGAAGGTAATTTTGAATAGTGTTTTGTCAATTAATGCACATTTGCTCGTTTGAGTATGGTGTTTGTAAGACTCTCCTTTCACTTGAAACAGGCCCACTCCAACAATTACAAGGAAGTAAAGCAGTGTCATCTCTGACACCAATTTTAAAGCCCATTTCAAACATGAGAGCAAGATTTTAAAATTGCTTCCGTTTAATTACATGGACGGGAAAGTAAACCGTTAATGGCAAGACAGCTTTGATGTGCAGAGAGAGCAACTAGTTCTAGTTCATGGAGTTCTAGTTCATAGCTCACTTAAAGTGGCAGCACAAGTAGATAGTGTGGTTAAAAAAGCGTATGGTACACTTGCCTTCATTACTAGGGGCAAGGAACGGGCCCTTCGGCCCACAATGTTTGTGCTCAACATGATACCTAGATGAACTGATCTCATCTGCCTGTGCATGATTCATATTCCTCCCTTTCCTGGACTTCCATGTGCCTATCCAAAAGCCTCTTAGACGCCACAATCGTATCTGCCTCCACCACCATCCTTGGCAATATGTTCCTGGCCCCCTATCAGTCTGTGCAAAAAAAACAATTGGCCTGCATATCTCCATTAAGCTTTCCCATTCTCACCTTATAGCTATGTCCTCTTATGTTGGACATTTCCAATCAGGGATAAAGGTTCTGACTGTCTACCTTATCTATGCCTCTCATAATTTTATATACTCCTATCAAGTCTCCCCTCAACCTCTGACCTACAGATAACAATTCAAGTCTATCCAACCTCTCCCTGTAGCTGTAGCCCTCTAATCCAGGCAGAATTCTGGTAAACCACCTCTGCATCCTCTCCAAAACCTCCTTCCTTTCATGGGGCAAACAGAACTGCACACAATACTCCAAATGCGGCCTAATCAAAATCCTATAGATCTGCATCCTGACTCTTATATTCAATGCCCCAAGTAATGAAAGCAAGTGTACCATACACTTTTTTAACCAAACTATCTACCTGTGCTGCCACTTTAAGTGAGTTATGAGCTAGAACTCCAAGCTGCTCTCTCTGCACATCAAAGCTGTCTTGCCATTAACGGTATACTTACCCTTCACATTCACCCTCCCAAAAGTGTAACACTTCACACTTTCTTGGCTTCCATCTGCTATTTCTCCACCCATTTCTGCAGCTGATTGATATACCACTGTATCTTCTGACAGCCTTCCTCATTGTCTGAAATGACTCCAATTTTGGAGTCGTCAGTAAACTTACTCATCAACCCATCCACATTTAAGTCCAGTTATATATATCACAAACAGCAGAGCTCCACTGTTCATAGACCTCCTGCCAGAATAACTTCCTTCCACAACAACCCTCTGTGTTTATGAATAAACCAATTCTGAATCCAATTCAAATAATTGTGCAGGATTACAGCTTATCATATAAGGCTTTCAGATGGGTGTGAAAGATCCAATGCTACTCTCCGATATAGTACAGTGAGTTTTTACTGGAACTGTGTATTAACATCTTTACTCAATTAATGCCACTTATTCATTTGTTGATTATCACTTTGCTGTGTGCAAATTGCCACAGTTGTTCATAGCAATATCAGTTTTATTTATTTTTTAATTCATTCATAGTAAAGTTACTTGAAATGTTCTGAATAATATATTGTCTCATACGATTTTGATAGTTTTTGAGAGATTTGATTATACAAACATGAAAAAAATATTGGTTGAGTTCATATACAACCATTAATATGTAACATAATCAAGCATCCTACTATTTGTATTGTAGATCTCTTGATTGAAATCTAGGAAATCTGAGATGCCGCATGTAAAATAAAGCCTCAGGTGTAGGCCATGAATCAGCACTGCCATCTTTATATCCTCTTTGTCTAAATCTTCGATCAATGATAAATATAAATATTTGTTTCTTTGTTGGGGATTTATTCACAAATTAGGAAATAACATTTCCTAAAACATTGGATCTTAAAAAATCAGCAATTAAGAAACATTTATTTAGTTCAAATATGTCTGAATTCCATGGCACTTTGCTCAGTGTACCAGGATCCATTCTCCAAAGGTTCATTGAGCACTCTCTGCTCCTTTGAGCAGCATCACTGTAATGTTTCATTCTGATGCTGGTTAAATACCAGCATTTTGCTCAGAATCCAATTTTGCAAGCATTCCTTTCCCTCCAATGCATCTATCCCAGTACACAGCAAAGTAAATTGGCTTTTGTTGTTTCCTGGTGGAATTTCATTCAATGTACAGCATGGAAACAGGCCCTTCAACCCACCTTGCCTCTGCCAACCAAGATAGCCCATCTACACTAGTCCCACCTACTCATATTTGGCCCAAATTCCTTAGATATCCTTTCTTATACATGTACCTGTTCCAATGTGTTTAAAATGCTGTTAGTACCTACCTCCTCTGGCAGCTTATCTCATATTCCCACCATCTTCAGTGTGTGAAAAACCCTCCATAGATGCTGTTCGTCCTGCGGAGTTACTCCAGCAGTTTTGCTCAAGATTCCAACAATTGCATGCTCTTGTGTGTCTACCTCCAGCAAGAAATGCTCTACCACTTCAGCTGCAGTTTTCAAAATACCAATTATTAAGTCTTTTGATCCTTTGGGGGTTTCCAAAATGCTTTAGACCCACTTGGCAATTTTGAAATAGAGCTAAGGTCATAAGTGATATGAGTTTAATTAGGCCATTTGGCCCATCAAGTCTACTGAGCCATTCAATCATGATTGATCTATCTCTTCCTCCTAACCCAAATCTCCTGCTTTCTCCCCATAACCCTTTACTCCCGTGCTAATCAAATACCTCACCCCACAGCTCATTCCTTTGTGTGAAAAAGTTACCCCTCGGGTTTCTATTAAATCTTTCGCCCCTCACCATAAACCTATGTTCTCTGGTTCTCGATTCCCCTACTCTGGGCAAGAGACTGTGCGCCTATCTTATCTATTCCTCTCATGATTTTGTACACCTCTATAACTTCTCATCCTCCTGCGCTCCAAAGAATAGAGTCCTAGCCTGTTCAACCTCTCCCTATAGCTCAGCCCCTTGAGACCTGGCAACATCCTCATAAATCTTCTCTGCATCCTTTCCAGCTTGACAACATCTTTCCTATAACATGGTGCCCAAAACTCAACAAAACACTCTAAATGCGGCTTCACCAACGTCTTATACAACTGCAACATGACCTCCCAACTTCTATCCTCAATGCTCCGACTGATGAAGACCAATGTGCCAACATTTGACCAGCCTATTTCAACAAACTTTGTACCTGTACTTCTAGATCCCTCTGATCTACAATACTCCCCAGACCCCTACCGTTTACTGTGTTGGATCTGCGCACGTTAATGCTCCCAAAATGTAACATCTTACGTTTGTCTGTATTAAATATCATCAACCAGTTTTAGTCTAAAGCTAAAAACTAAAGGTCACCCCACCGATTAGAGAATTAATATAGGTGCAAGAACTAACAGCAATTACTTTATATCTGAACTAGGGCTGTCACAAAGATACAATTTTATCTGTATCTATTTATTTATTTAAAATGGTGCAGTTTTGACAAGTTGGTTATTTTTACAGCCAGTAATGATTAATGATCGGCACTGCTTTGAATGTTATGGTTATGACATCATCATCGATGACAAACTGAAACCTTGGCTCATTGAGGTAATGCCACATTTTATTTGATTGAATATGTCTGTTTAAAAATTGCCGTATGCTGTTAAAATCTCCGCTTACGTTTAACATGTTGGTCTGAATTCTAGGTGAACGCTTCACCTTCACTTTCTTCTACCACTGCCAATGATCGCATTCTGAAATACAACCTCATCAATGACACCTTAAACATTGTTGTACCAAATGGTGAATTACCAGACAGCAAGTGGAGCAGATGCCCACCGAAGGAAGCACTTGGATACTATGAGCTCCTGTAAGGTTTTAACCTGCAGCAATCTGCTGGTTATTTTTGTTTTGTTCCTTCATTCTATTTCACCTGATTGTAATATAATTCTGTAAATCTAAAAGATGCCTGATCTATCATCTGGTTGTGCAGACTCCATACTCAATCATCAGTCTGAACAAGGGCCTCAACCCAAAACATTACCCATTCCTTCTCTCCAGACACTGCCTGTCTTGATAGGTTACTCCAGCATTTTGTGTCTATCCACAATAGTGAAACTCAGGTTCTATTATCTCAATACTTACTGTATAAATCCATATGCAAAATATTCTTCAAACTGCTATTTAGTTAATAAAAAAGGGAGAGGGTTTTAGCCTTTGTACATTATCAAATATTTTTCAAAACTATTTAATTTACTGTGCATCCATTTGTAATATTGAGAACCCCTAACTTCATTTTTGATTTTCTCCAAACATGGGTGGCACTGTGTTGCAGCGCCAGAGACCCGGGTTTGATCCTGACTACGGGTGCTGTCTGTATGGAGTTAGACACAAAATGCTGGAGTAACTCAGCAGGACAGGCAGCATCTCTGGATAGAAGGAATGGGTGACGTTTCTGGTTCGAGTTTGTACGTTCTCCATGTGACCTGCAAGTTATTTTCTCCAGCTACTCTGGTTTCCTACCACACTCCAAAGATGTACAGGTATGTGGGCTAATTGGCTCGGTAAATTTGTAAATTGTCCCTGGTGTGGAGGATAGTGTTGGTCTTGCAGGGAATGCGTGTCCGCACGGACTCATTGGGCCGAAAGGCCTGTTTCCGCGCCGTATCTTTAAACCAAACTAAAACGTTCAGCCTGCATTAGCAAAATTAATGTGTAGGAAAGAACATCAGTCTGAAGAACAGTCTCGAGCTAAAACGTCACCCATTCCTTCTCTCCAGAGATGCTGTCCATCCCGCTGAGTTACTCCAGCATTTTGTGTCAACCTTAGCCAAAATGAATATGACTTTCTGGGAAGTGGAGAGACAGGGAAGCATAGCTCTTCACAAAATTAGCATTAGTCAGTCTGGGAGATCAAATGTTCAACTGAAATTGTATGCAGCAGAGAAAAGATTTAAGCTGATGAATATTAGTCAATGGCAAAGGAGATTAATTTGATTTGATAGTTTGTTATATATTGTTCGTAAATAAGACTTTATTACAAAAGATTGTGGAAATCCTTTACTCAAAAGATCAAAGAAGATAACGAGTGCTCGCTGGGTTAAAGATCTAAATGGAGTTATAGCAAAACCTAAACACAATCAGATGGTGGCGGTTTGAGAACCTCAAGTACTTTTGTTCAGAACTGATGTTGATCATTATTAAGGGGTGCAGATTCTGGTTCTGCCATCCAGGGGGCTCTAGGAGATACAGCAATTTAATTTAAAGATGTCACCTTAATTTCCAATTCAGTAGCAAATATTTGCTGTTCATGATGTGGCCTCCACTACATTGGAGGCAGCAGATGCAACATTTTAGGTTACGGACCATCTCCATATATTCTGTAAATTTAAGTCACTTTGCGACTTAAATTTCCATTTCATTCTGACTGTTAACTTTGGTTTTGTCCACTGTTCTAAAGCATTTCAAGTTTGATAGACCCTAAACTGCTCACTAGGTACATCACATGTCCAGACTCAACATTGGAGTTCCATAATTTCAGTATCCACAGATTTTTTGCTAATTGTAAATTGTTGGAAGTAAATGTTTAATTTGATTTAAGTGATATTTAAATGTATTGAGAATAAAAGCTGCCCAGACTGCTGATACAGTAAGTCAACATTGCGATTAGCACAAGTAACAAGATCAGTAATAGCCGAACATTATATTATGCTTGTTCAACAGAATTTGTGTGAATAAAAATATTTACAACTTGGGGAAAGGTTTTAGAATAAACAACTACATTTTGGCCCCCCTTTGATATTGTTATCCTCTTCTTCCCATAGATACGATGAAGAGCTGGCACAAAATGAAGGTATGGAATGTGAAGGGAAACCTCGTTTGGGACCACCTCTAAATAAAGGCATTCGGCAGAAAGATACTAGGAAGCCATTTTCAACTTGGAAATAAAATTGAACAGATGCACAAACATAACGATATACTTACTTGTTCTCACACATTCATGAAGCACAATGCCATTCCAATTACAGTGTTAAAGTCAAGCATCCAAGAGCTTTTTTTTCTAAAGTGAATTGACATGTAGTAAGTTTGACAATGTTGGGCCTAAAGTATTCCAACCCACTCTTCCTAAATACCAGGTTATCACCACTCAACCAAGTATTAAAACTATGCAAAGCAAAAATATTAAATTAATATTTAAGACCAAAAAGCAAATGAAAAGTACTTTTGTCTACATAATGTAGATTTTGTCTTTTAAACACAAGGGAGGATGATGCTGCAAATCTGTGTCAATAGCTGTAAAATGACATAATTATAAGGGATTGTGGCAAAATTATAGAAATACCAAATCTGGCATGAAGTGAACATTAATTTGCTTGTTAGCCAATTTTCCAAAGTCCGTTTTGAAGCTGCTGTATTGACTTTTTTTTCCAAAATGGTGCAGAAATTATTTACATCACAATACTGCAGTGCCTTTTATCATAACAGCTGGAATGGAACTTAAGGTATATTTGAAACTATTGTACTTAACAGGAAGCAGTCTGAAAATGTATTCAAAATGTATTTATGAAAGTATTCTGGTATTTTAGAAGCTTTAAACAATTCCTTATACTTGTTAATGATACCAATGGCCTCTAACCATGACTACGGTTTTGAAATCTGCTGAGACATTGCAGATGTCCAGAAATGTGGTTTTGAGTTTGCAGTGTTTTATTTATTTGCAACCATAATGTACCTCATTGAATCTTGTTCAGTAATGTTTTACATTATTTATCCAGCTCTTACAAGTATTATTTAACTTTGGTTAATGGGATTACATTCCCGAGTAATTGAATTGTAAAATTGCAACAAAAGATCACCCCATTACTGTTTGCAAGAGTAATACATACAATTGTAAATAAACACTGTGCTGGCATCAGTCAGTTTCTCTTTGTTCACTCCACCCCTTCATCTTTTCTGTGACAACATATTGATTTCTAAATTTACCCTGTTCCGATAAATGATCATTGACCCAAAATATTAATTGCTTCTTTCCTCAGAAGCCATTACCCACTAACGGTGTTTCCATTTTCTCCATCGTGTACTCGTTACTTACTTATTATCTCCATCTCCACACATTTACATTTTCGCAAAGGGTGACAAAAGTCAGTAGTAACCATGGTAATCTAAGTCCATTGTTGTTGACTATCTGCTATTTTGAGTTTTGATTGGCATAGAAGGCAAATTTAGGAACTTTTGCAGTCGTTTACAAGTAATGGTCCCTATTTAATCAAAGTTGGTGGGCGTGTTGGATGCCCAGCTGCATAAGAGGAACAATTAACATACATAATCAAGTCATTGAAAGCTAGTGGCAGTCTTATGAAAGTATTCCTTCGTCTCAAAAGTAGAGATTGTTGTCTCAAAATTAGAGATAGCATTTGAAAATTGGTCTTTCTTGTTTTCCCATTATGAAAGTGACCGAAGACAGATTTCCCTCCTGGGATAAATGAAGTTCTATTGTATCGTATTAAATTATACAAACTGGTTTGTGGAAGAGAACAGGTCACAGTAACTTTTAAATTATGTGCTGTGGCAACAAGACTTCATATTTTTAGATTTTTTTAGTATAGAGATACAGCGCGGAAACAGGTCCTTCGGCAGACCAGTGATCCCTACACACTTGGGACAATTTGCAATTTTACCGAAGCTAATTAACCTGCAAGCCTGTACGTCTTTGGAGCACCTGGAGAAAACCCACGCAGATTACGGGGAGAGCGTACAAACTCCGTATGGACAGCACCCATAGTCAGGATCAAACCCGGGTCTCAGCAATGCTACTACTGTAAAATATTTAATTATTGTTCTATTTCTCTCATTTACTTATTCATACAGCTAGCCTGTCTTTAATAATCACTCATGATTTTCTATTTGCTTTTCAATGTTAAGTGTTTCCTTAACTTAAATCTGCATGCAGGGTGTCCAGATATCTATCTATACTATTACTAAAACTCTATAATCTCGACCACTTCCGATTTGCGGGGTTTTTAAATTTGCGCAAAAACGGTAACCTATATCGCTAGGATTTATTCGCCACCTTACTCACCGTTCTCATCTGCTCCAAGCCACCAAGTTATGTTCCGATCGGTGAAATAGTAGAAAAGTTATGAAGGTTTAAAAAAATCGTGAGATCAGCAGATTGGTCTTCTCGCCTGTCAGTCACCATGAAGGTAATGCCCTTTCTGGCACCCACAGAGAATAAAGCTCTGGAGGCGGGGCTGAGTCTGAGCAGCGTGTTATGTTGAAGGGAAGCCTCCGAGTGAAGTCGGAGTGGGATCGGGACCGGCTGCGTGAGACCGTAAGCTGAAGATGCGGGGTGAGCAGAGTGCGAGGTGCTGCGACCACTCCCCCCACACCACCCTCCTCTCCCCCCCGCCCACACACACACCCCTCCCACACATGAAGAAGAGGTGGGGGGAGGGGGTGCTGGGAGATGAGGGGAAATGAGCCGTGCCTGCGCAGTTAGGGGCTAAGGGTCTGTTGTGGAATATTGCTTTGGGGAACGGGTTGTGTTGGGGGAGTTGCGTTAGTCTAGTATATATTTAAAGTTTGGCATTGTGTCAATTATTCTATTAAATTCAGACTTTAAACACAGACACGTGTCCCTGTAAAATAAAAATTGCCCCAAATGGATGAGAAAGTGGGATAACACAGCACTTGTGAGAACAGGTGATCAATGGTCAGTGCGACTCGATGGGCTTATGGAACTGTTTCCATGCTGTATCTCCAAACGAAACCGAAGAGCCTGCTAGTTTGGCCTGTCGCTCTCACAGGGCCAGATACTCTACTGATGCAAGGATACAGGTGAGTAGAATTTCTTCATAACTCTGGAGTTGTACTCACAGAACGAGCTGGTATGTCAACAAGAGGATCGAACACTTTGTGGGGAAGATTAGATTTCAGAAAGGCCTTGCCTTTGTATTGCAGAAGTCAATCTTCAACAGAGGCCTTCCCTTTATACCCCTATGCCCACACCTCAACGGGTTCTGGGCCCATGATAGAGCTTTTCTTTTGTTGTCTCTGCGTCATTTTCTCTGCAAAGGAGTCCTCATCGCCCAGTGACCCCTTTTCCATTCTCCAAACCTCCCCCCCCCCCCTCCCCCCCCCCCCCCCCCCCCCCATCAGCCTTCTCCCCTCTCTGGACCTTTTTATTTCCAACTGCCGGTGCAACATTAAGTGTTTTGACTTCTCCACTACCCATACCCACTCGAATCATACCCCTCTGAAAGCACAGCCTTCTATATCCAACCCCAACATTGTTATTAAACTTGCCAACAAGGAAGGTGCTGTTGTAGTCTGGCAGGCTGACCTCTACTGTACTGAGGCCAGGTACCAGCTCTCATACCTCCCTCCCACTTGACCATGACCTCACATACAACAGTAGGTCATCATGTTTCACTCTTTCTGATCTTGTCACCTCCAACAATCACCTCTCTACAGCCTCCGATTTTATTGCTCCCCAGCCCTGCATTGCCCTCCATCGCTCGCCCCCCCCCCCCCCCCCACACTCACACACACACAAAAATATCCAAGTGTCAACGATTCTAAACTGTGCTTTACTGTTTGATTTGTCATTGCATACTGGGACTCCTGAAGAATGCTAAAAACATGTATTTTCTCTTTGCCAGGTCTCAGTGTCCAATTAGCCTCCCCTCAAATGAAAGCCACACACCTTCACTTGTACAAGCGACATGGGGTCCCCACAAACAGAACAGACAAAAGATAATAAACTATTTATGTACAACCTATGGTGCCAAACAAAACAGATTTCCCCAAGTACAAAGAATGAACGCATGTATAATACATTTCATTTGACTTTTATTTTACAGAGCAAGTTGTTGCACATTTACTGAGGTTGTCCACGACCACGGCCAAATCCACCTCTCTGCAAAATAAATAGGAAAACATTTGGTAATTTGCAATCCCCAAATATTGCTTAGAAAGTACTGGCTGCTAAATCATACAATAACACTATATTCTAAGGATAAAGCTATACCAATCGACCAACTATCATTTCAATGTATGAGAATGCAGAATTTTCTAATCAGGCAATAGACTACTAAATCTTTAGTAAATTTGATTTTTCTTAAAAATGTATTGCAAGCATGAAATATTACGTTTTTCACTAGAATAATTAAATTAGTATGAATTCTGCAAACAATTAAAATACACACATCAATAATTAACATTTTAACAATATATAAATTATTTGCATCTCTAGCAGATGATTTTTAGGCCTGTCTTACTTTCTTTGAACCAGTAAATAAATGCATTTGATATTGATAGTAAATGTAAATAGTATTGATATTAATAGTAAAATGATAGTAAAACTAAAGACTTACAAACTGGAATTCTGTGGCTGCGCCCGCACCAGCTTCAGCCTTCTTGTCTGATCCAACTAGAAAAACAAGTTGTTTTTTTTTAAAAACAAAAACACTTAGCCTATTCCAATAGGTTAAAACGTGCAGGTTTTATTGTCATGTAATTTTAAACCCAATTCCATAGTAATCAAGAATCAATGTGCTGCGGCACCCCCAAGAAGTACTTAAAGAAAATGAATATGTTTTCAAAATAGCTAATTCCAAGAGCCAGTTGAATGAGTCAGCATACTTAATCAAATGAGTATAAGACTAGTTTTAACTATCCTAACATTAAAAAGATCTATTAGCTCTCATTTGCTCCCAAATTGCTTGTTGATCAAGGATAAGCCAATGTTCTTCATCATTGCCCATTAACATTTATTGAACCACCGCTTCACGATCAGTACCTACATTGGTACAGTACCAGTTAGTTCACTGAAATAATACAGAAATTGGGATTAATTTTAAGAGCAGCTAAAATCCCACTGGGGAAATTTAAATCCAGTTAATTAAGTATTCAAGAACACAGCTGGCATTATACAAGACGACCATAATATCTTAAACTAGCATTAAGAATCCAGAATGTGGAAACATAGAACTACAGATGTTGATATGCAAAAAAAGGGCACAAAGTGCAAGAGCAGGTCAGCTGCATCCCTGGAGAACATGTTATTTTGGATTGGGACCCTTCTTCTGACAGCTAAGAATCCATGTGGTTCACTAACATCCTTCAGAAGACATCTGGTAGTTTTTCCCTATAAAAGCAGACCAACAAAGATGTCAACTCTAAATTGCCCTCTGTCTCGAACTAAAGCTTTCTTTCAGTCAGGGAAGGCAATAAATGACAATGATGTCACCCATACCTCAAAGTAATTAAAGAGCATATGGCCACATAGCAAATGTTGCTCAGTGCTGCTCTTCATAGTCTCCTAACAGTCAGGAGGCAATTTCAAACTTGACTGCAACTTCAGCATCGATCCAAGCAGAAACAACCAAATTTAAATCAAATCTGCTGCCTGATAATGGCTCAAATCTGAGTTGAAGCTGCAAGAAAAACAGACTAAGCAACAAAAGGTAGAACATTTGTCAACCAAATCGGGTGATTGCGAAGATCTCAGAGGATCAGCAGCACTAGCAGTTAAATATACTGGACGTGGGATTTTTTACTGTCTTTTTAATGCAGTCATTTTGAGATTAGATCTCAAAATTTCAGAAGTCTGACTGCAAAAGAGGAGGTTCCATCATAAGGCAGTACCAAGACTGAAGAATAGACCCAAACTCCAAGCAACAAACCAAAAATGACACAATTAAATCAGGCCTCAATTTTCTAGGAATTGTTTGCTTAGAATTTCAAAAAGTATTTGCTGAATATTTATCTAAAATTCCACTGTTGGAAGTTCAGGACAATTTAAAAAAAAATAAGAAATGATTTTGGGATAGAAAAAAGTATCTTACATTTATAGAGCACATTTATATATTGGTGTAGGAATTATATTACAATGGAGTAGGGAACTCGGAATGGAAACCACTATTTCCGAATGGCATGTAATCGATCAAAAGACATAAATTTACCAAGGGCTACAAATTTGTTGGAACAGTGGATCAAAATCAACATGTACAGTGAGATTTTTATTCTATACAAAAATGCTGCACCATTGAGGTTTCAGATTTAATGGTGTTCAATTACAGCAGGATAGCAATCAAATCTAAAAAACATAAAATCACATTTAAGTCAAAGGAGGTCAAGAGTTAAAAATTGGAGGAAGTTGTGATCACCTTTAGTTTATGTTAAATCACATATTCATGTTACAGATTTACATAAAAAGGTACAATTGAAACTGAAGCTATTAATCCATCTAGTTTACAATTTAGTTGAAAATCGTTTTTCACACCAATTTGCTTAGAAAAGCTAAGTTAGCAATTGTGGTGACAATAACGGCAATGCACATTCAATGTGTTTTTTTAGAACACAGTAACTGGGATAAAGCATTGCCAATGTTGCAATTCAATTTTTTTAAAGTTCATCGCTGCCCGAGCTCATATTGTTAATTGGAAACATTTTTAACTTCCCAGCATTCCCAATTGTGTTCCTCGTCTGTTGGAATGCTAGCATTTTGATGAATTCTAATTTAGCTAATCTGAACTGCTTACAACTCAAAATCCAGTTTTGAGTTCTACCTATATCAGAGGTATGGATTTTAGGACAAGATGCCAGAAGAGCATTGCTCAAAAATAATATCTTAGCACAATTCTCTACTTGAAGGTACGAAAACTCATGATAAGATTTATGATCGTCAGCAAATTATTTGTCTGATGTGCAAGTACATTTAAAAAGTTTTCACAGAAATGAGAAGACAGGATTCTCAGTTTAGGTCACACTAACAGAAAAACAACTGCTCACTCTGGCCCTTTGCCAAGAAATTTAGAATTGTGCTAAAGTCAACTACAAATGAAAAGAACATCTAAGGTTGCTGAGATGCAGGTCCAAATTCAGATGCATGACAAAAAGTTCAAGTGTATTCATGAAAGAACAAGATAAATCTAACACTCTTTGTTAAAACGTACTGGATGCGTCAATAATTCTCAATGGATCAGTTAACATTATTCAAGAGAAGGCAACTTCTGCTAACACTGGAAAATTTATATTGCAGGATGCAGCCGCTCTTTTCATTGTATCCATGCGAGTTGAAAGAGGCACAGCGCGATCTCACTTTCCCGCACTCAGTCTGTAGTGCAAATCAAAATGCTTTACAAACATGAGGCATCTGCCTTCATCACACTTTCAGGCAATGGATTCCTCATCCCCTACCAACTTCTGGGAAGGAAAAATGTTCCCCGATTCCCCACCCTTCTCCAAATTCTCCAATCAATGCTTTAAATCTGTCATGCAGTTTTAAGAACTCTGCTAACATAAACCAGTCTTTTAGTATATACGGCAAGAGTAAGTTTGGCAAAGATAAATGTTTTCACTCAAATTCCAAAAACATTTTGAATGCACTATTACATGGGACTATAATTGCTGAATATATTTAAGGAGGAGATTGTTATTTTGTTTTTAATACAAAAGACAAAGGGAGTACGAATATGGTAATAAGATCATATTGAATGTCTGCGTAGGCATTAAGGGCCCAATGTACAACATTATACAATATCCCCTCAGACTTGCAAGGAAAATCACCCAACCTATCCTATCTTTTCCCATAATCAAAATACTCTCATCATTCCAACAACTTTGTAAATCTACTTTGCATCTTTGCCAGTGGAACAATATCCTTCTTGTACAGCAATATTTATAGTGACAGTATAAATTCCCAATTTTTAAATCAAGATACTTTATTTGTCACACACACCGGAATTTGAACCAGACCAATGAAATTTTAATGCTGCAGCTTTTCAGCTTTCAGACAATAAAACAATACAGAATAAAATCAATTAATCTGAATAAATGAGATGATGATTGTGCAGTGCCAATTCTGCCTTGATTAATGAAAGGAAAGCAGCCTGTACACATTTTAACAGGTCGTGCAGACATTCGTTTTAAGGTTACTCTTCTTCACCCCACCACCAGTGAGTATTCCCGCACCTTGCTGTACTTCTCCTGAAGCTTTTACCTCTTAATTCTGAATTAAGTAGTAGATGCATGCAGATCCGCTTGCAGATTGCAGACAATTCTGAATTAAGTAGTAGGTGTTTGCAGATCCGCTTGCAGATTGCATACAGCTGCAGGTCAAGTATGGTTGCTGTAGTAGGGGATTTTAACTTTCCCAATTTTGACTGGGAAAATCATAGTGAGAAAGGTTTAAATGGGGGTGCAATTCCTCAGAAGTGTTCAGGAGAGTTTTCTCAAGCAGTATGTAGAGGCCCCCACACGTGAGAGGACAACACTGGATCTTGTATTGGGAAATTGGGACGGGCAAGTTAATGAACTGTTTGTAGAGGAGCCTTTTGGGACAAGTAAACACAGTTCGAGTAGGTTTATGATAGCTATACATAGGAACAGAGAGGGCCCATGTGTTAAAATGCTCAATTGGGGTAAGGCCAACTTTGAAGGTATGAGATAAGGTCTCGCTCAAGTTGACTGGAGCAGGTTATTTGAGCTTAACGGAACATCGGCCAAATGGGATGTTTTTAAGTGTGCTGACAAAAGCTCAGGATACATACGTCCCCATTAGATTGAAGGGCAAAGCAGGCAAACGTAAGGAAGCTTGGCTGACGAGGGAAGTTGAGCCATAGGTCAAAAAACAAGAAGGATGCATGAGACAGGTATAAGCAACTGGGATCAAGTAATCCCTGGAGGCGTTTCTGGAACAATGAGTAAACTGAAAGATCAGAAGGGCAAAAAGTGGTCAGGAGATAGCTCTGGCAGGTAGCATTAAGGACAATCAAAAAGATTTTATAAATACATAAGGGGGGAAAGGGTAACTAGAGTGGGACCTCTCAGGAATCAGCAATGAGTATTTCTCCTCTGTATTTACCAAGGAGAAAGACAGTAGGACGAAGGAACTTGGGGCAGTCAATGGAAGTGTCTTGAGAGTAGTCAGTGTTACAGTTGAAGAAGTACTGAAGGTACTATCGTGTATGAAGGTAGAGAAATCTCCAGGGCCTGATCAGATATATCCGAGACACTGTGAGAAACCAGAGAAGAAATTGCGGTAGCCCTGGTTTAAATTTACGAGTCGTCCTTAAGTACAGGAGAGTTGCTGGAAGACTGGAGGAGGGCAAATGTTGTACCACTTTTGAAGTAGGGCTGCAGGGAAAATGCTGGGAACTATAGGCCAGTGAGCTTAACATCTGTAGTTGGAAAGTTACTAGAGAGTATTCTGAGGGATAGGTTATACAGGCATTTGGACGGGCAAGGGCTGATTAGGGATAGTCAGCAAGGTTTTTTACGTGGGAAGTCGTGTCTCACAAATCTGATTGAGTTTTTTGAAGACGTGACCAAAAAGGTAGATGAGGGCAGAGCTGTAGATGTTGTATACATGGATTTCAGTAAGGCATTTGACAAGTTCCGCATAGTAGACTGCTATGGAAGGTTAGATCACATGGGATTCAAGGAGAGATAGCTGAATGGATAGCAAATTGACTCCAAAGGAAGCAGAGGGTGACGGTGGAAGGTTGCTTCTCGGCTTGGAGGCCTTTGACTAGTGGTGTGCCTCAGGGTTCAGTGCTGGGCCCATTACTGTTTGGCATCTACATCAATGATTTGGATGAGAACATACAGGGCAAGATTAGCAAGTTTGCTGATGATACAAAAGTGAGTGGTTTTGCAGATAGAGAAGATGGTTGCAGCAGGATCTGGATCGATTGGCCAGGTGGGCAGAGGAATGGTTGATGGAATTTAATACAGAGAAGTGTGAGGCATTGTATTTTGGGATGCCTAACAAGGGCAGGACCTACACAGTGAATGGTAAGCCTCTGGATAGTGTTGTAGAGCAGAGGGATCTAGAAGTGCAGGTACATGATTCCTTGAAGGTCAAGTTGCAGGTAGATAAGGTGGTCAAAAAGGCTTTTGACACATTGGCCTTCATCAGTCTAGAAGTTGGGACGTCATGTTGCAGCTGTTAAAGACGTTGGCGAGTCCGCATTTAGAATATTGTGTTCAGTTCTGGGCACCATGTTATAGGAAAGATATAGTCAAGCTTTAAAGGTTTCAGTGAAGATTTATGATGATGTTGCCTGGACTAGAGGGTGTGAGCTATAGGGAGAGGTTGATTAGGATGGATCTCTATTCCTTGGAGTGCAGAAGGATGAGGGGTGATCTTATAGAGATGTACAAAATCATGAGAGGAATAGATTGGGTAGATGCACACAGTCTCTTGCCCAGAGTAGAGGAATTGAGGACAAGAGGACATGGGTTCAAGTTGAAGGGGAAAAGATTGAATCCAAGGAGTAACTTTTTCACACAAAGGGTAGTGGATGTATGGAACAAGCTGCCAGATGAGGTAGTTGAGGATGGAACTACCCCAAAGTTTAAGAAACTGTTAAACAGGTACAGTACATGTGTATGAAAGGTACATGGATAGGACAGGTTTGTAGGGATATGGACCAAGCACAGGCAGGTGGGACAAGTGTAGCTGGGACATGTTGGCCGGTGTGGGCAAGTTGGGCCGAAGGGCCTGTTTCCACACACTAGCACTCTATGTTAGCTACTCCAATGACCAGAACACCTAATAGCTCTGTAATCTACAACTTTCCTACGCACTGTCACAATATTATAAACATTTTTACTATAGCTCCCACACATCAAATCCTTAATAAAAAGGAACCGGGTATCAACCCCAAGATAAGCTTGCCATAGCCTTCCAGTTACAAGACCACATGATCCATTATCTTTGCTTATTGTCCGAGACAATTTTGGATTCAGTTTACAACGCTGCCTTAATTTTCATGGACTTTGTTTTTGACCAGGATGCCATGTTGGACTTGAAAAGTCTTACTATAATCCAAGCAAACACCACCAAATGCACTGCCACTGACCCGTGTTATCTCAAACTTTCAATTAAGTTCAGTCGATAAATCCTTGCCGATTATCCTCACTTCTTCCACTTTCATCACTTTTAATTACATCCAGAATTGTTGCCGACCTTATTCCACTTGCTAAATACCAGCTTGAAATAATATCTTCAGTGCAATTTGGGAACAAACACTATGCCATCTATAGCCTTCACAATCTCAGTTACTATTTAGTAATGATACATTTTTAAAAAGTCTGAAAATCCTCTAAATGAGGAATGTTAACTTGCCATTCCTGTCCCTCTTTAAATCACGTGCACAAATAGTTGCAAAAACTTCCATGCTCCTACAGTTACCTTCAGTTTATCTGCCTCTTCAACTATACTAATATTAGAGATATGCAAGAAAGCGCAAACTCCCTATTTTCCCAGCTCTTGTTAGCTCTACCTTCCAAATTACTTTCATCGATTTTCTGTTTTCAACTCTCTGCTCTGTTCCCTTTAGATTTTGTTAAACTCTGCCATGTTATATTAATACTGCCTAGAAGAGTCAGAATGAACAAATTACACTGATTTATAATCAGAAGGTTTTACCGTTCAAAATGTTATAGAAAATACTTCAAATTTAAGACAGAGCTCTAATTGATGCTTATCCAATTATTGGTGCATTGGTACATGAACATATAACATTAAAACAATGATGAATAAATTGCAATACGTACGTGGAGTTGCCCGCCTGTAACTGTCTCTGTCAGATTCACGGAGACGAGGACGATCCTCCATTGGACCTGCAAAAAAAGTTCCATGTTTCAATTAGTTGTTCAATTTAAAAAATGCTTACTGATTAGAAAGGCACAAACTTACATCCAAATGAACATTGTGCAAACAAATAAAGTACTTTTAAAATAAAGTCATTGCTTTAATGCAAACATGCAAGCCAGTGGACATTCTGTATGGTAACAAGAAATAGGATGATATTGTGGCAATTACAGAAACATGGCCATGGGGCAGGAATGAACGGAAGCTGAATGTTCACGCGAGCTCAATGTTAAAGGTAAGATGTTGTACTTCTCATAAAAGAGAGCATTGCAGCAGTATTCAGGAGGATATTCTAGAGAATCAGCAAATGGATAGAAGTTGGAAATAAGAAATGGGTGGTCACTTTGATAAGACACTATAGGCCTCCATATGCTGATGGATTTCAAATATGTACACAAATAACAGCAGGATTCTAAAGCAATACCTTTGTAGTGGAGGGCAATTTTAATTTGCTCAACATTGACTGAGATTGATTTCGTGCAAGGGACTTAGATGCGGTGGAATTTGTTAAATACAACCAGAAAGTGTATTTAAAGCAGTCTGTAGGCTACTAGGGAAGAGCTATACTCAACCTTATTTTAGGGAATGAGGATGTGAAAGTGTTGAAAGTGTCTGTGGGGAACTTTTTGCAAATAGATTATCAATCGGCAACTTTAAAAGGTAGTCATGGAAGAGGATACGGTTGGACCTGAAGTTAAGGTTTTAAATTAGAAGGCCGAATTCAATAGTATATGACAGGACCCGTCAAAATTAACATTAGGAACAGCTACTAGGAAAAGTATCCGATAGGCAAATAAAGGAGAGTAAGAGCTCAGTCAGCATATCACTGAAAGGGTAAGAAGCAAAAATAGTAAAATTAAGAAACCTTTGTTAACAAAGATGTTGATCAGGAATAAAAGGAAGCACACATCAGGTACTCGGAAAAATATTAAGTATGTGAAGTTTAAAGGAAATGGGAGAGATCTTAAGAAAGCAGTTGAGTAAAGAGACACAACATGGCCCTGGCCAACAGAATTAAAGACAATTCCATGATAAAATGTATTGAATGCAAGAAGGTAGCTGGGGAAAGAATAGTTCCTCCCAGGGACCAAAAAGCAAGCCTTTGTATAAAGCCTAGAGATGTGTGGTGTCCTAAATGAATGCCTCCCATCATTATTCATCAGGGAGATGGAGAGAATGGCAAGTTAAGGGAGCCGGACTCGGATAGGCTGGAACGCAGGTATAGCGCAAGAGGAAGTGTGAGAGATGTAGATTAACATTAAGGTGGACAACCTCCCAGTGTCAAATGAAATCTATCCCAGGATATTTTGGGAAGCATGGAAGGAGATTGCTGGGGCTTTGGAGATTTGTACACCATCTTTAGTCAAGGGCAAGTTGCCAGAAGACTGGAGGGTAGTCCCGTGTCCCCCCATATTCACGGAGGCATATACCAGGAAACTGCAGTTGCGAGAATGGTGCGTCGTTAATAGGGACTGGTCTGAATGAAATTCTTGGGGGTAGTATTTACGATTATTTGAAAAGGCAGGAACTAATTAGGGGGAGTAAGCATAGTTTTGTACATGGGAAATCCTGCTTGTTAAATCTTATTTATTTTTAGGTTACAACGAAAATTGATGAAGGCAAGGTGGTAGAAATGGTATATGTAGACTTTGACAAAGCTTTTGACAAGTATGTTGGGTCCAGAAGAGGGATCCAAAGTGTTTTGGCAAAATTGGCTTGGTGATATGAGGGCAGTAGTGGAGGGTTCATTTTTTAACTGTAATCTGTAACTGGCTGTGTGCTGCAGATATTGATGCTGGAATCTTTATTGTTTGTCATATGTCTGGGCCTGATTACTCAGTTTGCTGATGACACAACGATTGGTGGAGTTGTAGATAGCAAGGATGATTGCCCAAGGACATAGAGGAACAAATATAGTGTGGTTGCAGATAGAATTTAAACCAGGCAAATGTGAGGCAAGGTATTTTGGGTTGTCTGATATCGTCTAAAAATGGCAGAGACTTTAAGAGTTGATGTACAGTCCTTGGGATACAAGATCATAGCTCACTGAAAAAGGTGCAAAGGTGTATAGAGTAACAAAGGAGGCACACTGCTTGTCTGTCTTCATAGGCAGGAATATTGAATAGAGATTTGGAACATCAAGATGGAGCAGAACAAGGCATTGGTGAGGCCACATTTGGAATATTGTGTGCAGTTCTGGTCACCACACTATGGAAAGGATTTGGTAGTGTTTGTAAGAGTTGGGTCAAAGGGTCTGCTTCTACACGAGTCTCTGAAACAGTGATGATGTCAATTAAAAAATATATAGCCTGGTATAGGGCTGTTGGTTGAAGGGTAATTATTAATTGGGCATCTTGGCAGATTGCTCAGTTCTTCTGGGACTAAGATGCACTCACAGTTACATTTAAAGTACCACATTAATGTTCCTAGAATTAATTTTAGATCGCATTATATCCCTACATCCACAAAAGAGACCTAAATGGAGGTAGGATGACATTAACAAGCACATGTAGCTGGATTTCTACACAGTAATTCAATTAGCTGATTACTTCCCCTAGCCAAGCAGCTCAAATCAGGCTAGAAGCAGAGACACAAGAACAAAAAACTGCAAATGTTGGAAACCTAAAAGAGAAAATGTTGTAAACACAGCACGCCAAGCAGCATCCACAGGAACAGGACAGTCAACATTTCAGGGTATTTTTGTGCCGATATTTAAAAAACTGCCTTATTAAATTGTATATTTTAGTTTTGAACTTGTCAATTCACCATTTTTTTAAGTCATTATGGGAAGGAAGAGTTACAGATTTGCAGTCCTCAAAAGATATGATGTCTGAACTGGATTTAACTTAATTTTAATAGGTTTCCTTCCAACTACTATCGACGTCACTGGTGACTCTTGGACTACCCTTGATTGGACTTTGCTGGCTTTACTTTATCATATATCTCTATACGCTGTAAATGGCTTGATTGTAATCATGTATTGTCTTTCTGCTGACTGGAATTCACGCAACAAAATGTTTTTCAATCAGTACATGTGACCATAAACTAAACAAAACTACAGATACTGTCCAAAGTGCCATCGTATCGTAACTTACTGAACATTTTCTCTTTTCATTTCTAACTTTGACATTAATTCAGAATGAGAGATAAAATATCAATATACCTCACAACCATTATTTTTATGACAACTACACAATTTGTTTGGCCTATGATAATGCACAACAGTAACAGAGAACTGGTTTTAAACTGGATGAATAGAAATTGGTCGCTTCAGCTTGAGCACAACTCTCGAATGCTCACTGTTGTCATGGCCCATTAAGGAAATACACAAAACCTTTCTCAACCACTACTAACTCAATATTAAACCATTCAACCTGAACTCTCCAGAGAAGCAATTACATTTTCCATTTGCTCTAGAATCTCTAATTTTTCTTTCTTTTAACAAGGTCTTTGTGTAACCGCAAATTAAAACAGCACATTACCCAAAGTATATTGCAGTGTCATTTGGAGAAGTTACTCATAATTTAGCAGAACATTATACAGAAGCACTAACAAACATTGATACCATACAATATATGAAACATCGGGTACATTGACAAAAGCTTCATAAAAATAGCACATTAAAAAGAGTTGGACATAAAATAGGGGAATAGGGAGGAAAGAATTCTGGCAGGCAAGACCAGAGGTGAAAACACTGCTACCAAAGTGAAATTATTGATATTAGAATCATTAATGATATTAGATAATTAGAGAAAGAGGAAAATATATTTTAATGGTTAATAAGGAGAAATGGGGTAAGCCACACAAAGGTATTCGAAAACAAGGACTTAAAACAAATAATCCATATTTCTGATCTTTTTTAGTTTACTCCTTCAGAGTTTTGGGAACTAAGGAGTAAACTGGAAAAGGAGATCAGAAGGGCAAAAAGGAGCCAGGAGATAGCTCTGGCGGGTAGCATTAAGGACAATCCCAAAAGATTTTATAAATAAATAAAAGGGGAAAAGGATAACTAGAGAGTGGGACCTCTCAGGAATTAAAGCAGTCACCTCTGTGTGGCGCCACAGGAGATGGGCAAGACAGTAGGATGGCGGAACTTGGGGCAGTCAATGGAAGTGTCTTGAGAGCAGTCAGTGTTAACGTTGAAGAAATACTGAAGGTACTGTCGTGTTTGAAGGTAGACAAACCTCCAGGGCCAGATCAGATATATCCAAGAACATTGTGGGAAACTAGAGAGGAAATTGCGGGAGCCCTAGTTGAAATTTACGAGTCGTCCTTAAATCCAGGAGAGTTGCCGGAAGACTGGAGGGTGGCAAATGTTATGCCTTCTTAAGAAGAGCTGCAGGTAAAATGCTGGGAATTATAGGCCGGGGAGCTTAACATCTGTAGTTGGAAAGTTACTAGAGTGTATTCTGAGTGATAGGTTATACAAGCATTTGGATGGGCAAGAGCTGATTAGGGATAGTCAGCATGGTTTAGTATGTGGGAGGTCGTGTCTCACAAATCTGACTTATTTTTTTGAACCAAAAAGGTCGATGAGGGCAGAGCTGTAGAAGTTGTGTACGTGGATTTCAGTAAGGCATTCGACAAGGTTCCGCATGGTAGGCTGTTCTGGAAAGTTAGATCGCATGGGATCCAAGCAGAGTTAGCTGAAGGGATAGCAAATTGACCATGGAGGTTGCCTCTCGGACTGGAGGCCTGTGATTAGTGGTGTGCCTCAGGGTTCAGTGCTGGGCCCGTTACTGTTTGTTATCTACATCAATGATCTGGATGAGTACAGCGCAAGATTAGCAAGTTTGCTGATGAAAAGTGAGTGGTTTTACAGATAGTGTTACAGATGGATGTGAAAGATTGCAGCAGGATCTGGATCGATTGGCCAGGTGGGCAGGGAAATGGTTGATGGAATTTAATAAAGAGAGGTGTGAGGTGTTGCATTTTGGGATGTCGACCAAGAGCAGGACCTACACAGTAAATGGTAGACCTCTGGATACTATTGTACAGCAGAGGAATCTAGGAGTACAGGTGCATGGTTCCTTGAAGGTCGAGTTGCAGATAGATAAGGTGGTCAAAAAGGCTTTTGGCACTTTGGCCTTCATCAGTCAGAGTATTGAGTATAGCAGTTGTATAAGACTTCGGTGAGACAGCATTTAAAATATTGTGTTCAGTTCTGGGCTCCATGTTATAGGAAAGATATTGTCAAGCTTGAAACGGTTCAGAGAAGATTTACAATGATGTTGCCAGGACTAGAGGGTGTGAGCTATAGCGAGAGGTTGAGTAGGCTGGGTCTCTATTCCAGGGAACGCAGGGGAATGAGGGGGGAATCTTATAGAGGTGTACAAAATTATGTGAAGAATAGAGCGGATAGATGCACAGTGTCTCTTGCCCAGAGTAGGGGAATCGAGGACCAGAGGTCACGAGTTCAAGGTGAAGGGGAAAATATTTAATAGGAATCCAGGGGGTATTTTTTTCACACAAAGGGTGGTGGGTGCATGGAACATGCCAGAGGAGGTAGTTGACGCTGGGACTATCCCATCGTTTAAGAAACAATTAGACAGGTACGTGGATAGGACAGGTTTGGAGGGATATGGGCTAAGCGCAGGCAAGTAGGGCTAGTGTAGCTGGGACATTGTTGGCCGAAAGGCCTGTTTCTACACTGTTTCACTCCATGACTATAGAGATTTGATATGGTGGTATATTTCTGACAGCTGCCAGATTAAAAAGAGTTTTACCTTTAGGCCTTGGCCTTGCAGTCTCAGGGCGTGTCTGGCGACGCAGAGTAGCAGGAACGATCTCTGGAGGAAGGTGGAGATAGTCACGCAGGTACTGGATGCCCTCATTAGTCAGGTACCAGTAAAAGTGCCGCCACGCAAATTGCTCCTTTACATATCCACGAGATTTCAAAGACTTCACAAAAAAAAAGAACAATGCAGCTGTCAGTTTTTCAATATCTGCTTTAATGACTATGGTAACAACTTAGATTTTCAACAAAATTAATTCACCATTAACATACACCATTAAACTCAGCAACATCAAGTTGGAATTAACTCTGGATCCAATCGTTTGTTCTAAATGATAAGGAATGACCTACTTTATTACTGTTATAGACCTTCAAATTATTGGTTCATAAATTATTGATCGTGCACAATGTATGATACCGAAGGTAGACACACAATGCTGGAGTAACTCAGCAGGATAGGCAGCATCTCTGGAGAAAAGGAATGTGTGACGTTGCGGATCGAGACCCTTCTCTCCAGAGATGCTGCCTGTCCCGCTGAGTTACTCCAGCATTTTGTGTCCACCTTTGATTTAACCCAGCATCTCCAATTCTTTCTTCCACATGATAGAGTAGAGTGCTGACATGGATAGAAAGTTGGTTGGCAGACAGGAAACAAAGACTAGGGATTAACGGTTCCCTTTCAGAATGGCAGGCAGTGACCAGTGAGGTATCGAAGGCTCGGTGCTGGGACCGCAGCTATTTACAATATACATCAACGATTTAGATGAAGGGATTCAAAGTAACATTAGCAAATTTGCAGATGACACAAAGCTGGGTGGCATTGTGAACTGTGAGGAGGATACTATGAGAATACAGGGCGACTTGGCATGGTTGGGCGAGTGGGCAGATGCAGTTTAATGTGGATAAATGTGATGTTATCCACTTTGGTAGCAAAAACAGGGAGGCAGATTACTATCCAAATGGTGTCAAGTTGGGAAAAGGGGAAGTACAACAAGATCTGGGGGTCCTTGTTCATCAGTCAATGAAAGTAAGCACGCAGGTACAGCAGGCAGTGGAGTTTAGAAGGATGAGATGGGATCTTATTGAAACATATAAGATTGTTAAGGATTTGGACACGCTAGAGGCAGGAAACATGTTTCCAATGTTGGGGGAGTCCAGAACCGGGGGCCACAGTTTAAGGATAAGGGGTAAGCCATTTAGAATGGAGACGAGGAAACACTTTTTCACACAGAGAGTTGCGAGTCTGTGGAATTCTCTGCCTCAAGAGGCCGGTTCTCTGGATACTTTCAAGAGAGAGCTAGATAGGGCTCCTCTTCAAGATAGCGGAGTCAGGGGAGAAGGCAGGAACGCGGTACTGATTGGGGATGATCAGGCATGATCACATTGAATGGCGGTGCTGGCTCGAAGGATCGAAGGACCGAATGACCTACTCCGGCACCTATTGTCTATTGATACAGAATTGGCTTCAGAGTAGGAAGCAGAGGGCGATAGTCGAAGGTTGTTTTTCAGACTGGAGGCCTGTGATTAAAGGTGTGCTTCTGGAATTAGTGCCGAGCACATCAATGGTTGTCATCCATGACAAACCTATGCCCTGTAGTGCCTGACTCCCTATCCTGGGAAAAGGACTGTGCATTCACCCTATCTATTCCTCTAATGATTTTATACACCTTTATAAGATCACCTCTCCAAGGAATAAAGTTCTAGCTTGCCCCATCTTAGTTTAATTTAGAGATACAGCGCAGAAACAGGCCTTTCAGCCAACTGAGTCTGCACCGACCAGCGATCTCCGCACATTAACACTATCCTACAAACACTATGGACAATTTTCATTTATACCAAGCCAATTGGTATTATACATACGTCTTTACTGAAAATCTCAGAGAAAACCGATGCAGGATCACGGGGAGAACGTACAAACTCCATACAGACAAGCACCCGTCGTCGAGAATGAACCCAGGTCTCTGGCGCTGTAAGGCAGCGACTCTACCGCTGTGCTGCCCAATCTCTCCCACAGTTCAGGACCTCAAAACTTGTCTGCAAGCTTCCTACAGCAGGGTGAGCAAAACTGAACAGAAAACTCACTATACTGTCATCTATAATAAAGATTTGGATGAGAATGTATGGTTAATAAGTTTGAAGATGACACTGTTGGTATCACAAACAGTGAAAATGGTTGTCAAGAATTACAGTGGGATTTTCATCAGCTGGGTAAGGAGCCAAAGAATGGCGAATGGAGTTTAACCTAGATAAATGTGAGGTGCTGTATTTTGGGAAGTTAAACTAAGGCCCCCGGGAGTATTGTAGAGCAGATAGATCATGGAGTAAAAGTGCACAGTTCCCTGAAAATGGCATCACAGGTTCATAGGAATAGTGTCAGCAGATTTTGGCATGCTGATCTTCATCATTCAGATAATTGAGAAATCAAAGTTATGTTACAGTTGTGCAAGGTGTTGTTGTGTATTGTCTTCAGTTTTGGCCACCCTGCTATAGGAAAAATGGCATGAGGCTGGAAAGCATGCAGAACTGTTTTACAAGGATTTCGCCAGGACTTAAGTGTCTGAGCTACAGGAAGACATTTCTTGGAGGCTGAGGGGCGATTTTATAGAGATGTACAAAATCATGAGGGAATAGATAAGGTGAATGCATCGAGTCTTTTATCCAGAGTAGGGGAATCAATAACCAGAGGGCATCGGTTTAAGATGCAAAGGGAAAAATTTAATAGAAACACGAGGTGCAACTTTTTCCACAATGTTGGAACAAGGCGCCAGAGGAGGTAGTTGAGACAGGTACAATAAATCGAACAGATATTTGGACAGGTACATGGACAGGAAAGGTTAAGAGGGATATGGGCCAAATGTACGAAAATGGGGCTAGCTTAGAAGAGGCACCTTGGTTGCATGGTCAGGTCTAAGAGCCTACTTCCACGACGCAAAATTACTAACCAGATTCCAGTTTTCAACTGCAATGTAGCATTTTAAATGCGTTTCTGTTATTGCACAGTGACTCAAATATGCTTCTACCACAATTGCACCATCTTTTTGTAGCTGACAATATATTTCCAAATTTCGATAAATGTAACAATAACTTTCCCAACATTTGAAAGAGTAACATAAAAATGATTGGAATGCTAAACGGAATATAGATTTTATTTACTTTTGCGGCCACTGACAACTATGACAGTTCGATATTTTCCTTTATTGAAATTTCCCATATTTTGGCTCTCACTAAATGAACAGAAGAATGTTGGATTATTTATGTTAAGTTAAAGGCTTTAGATATAAAATAAAGTTATTGTCCTTGGAGTTCAATAATTATCCTAACATGAGTGACAAGCTCCACTGCCATTGTTCTGGTTTGGCAAGTATTTTCCACAGGACTTGTTTTATATACATACACCTTCAGTCTAGTGGAATGTGTCATCCATCAGCCCAGCATATCCTCAAAGCATCTCAGCCATGACATTATTAAACAATCCTGAACCATTACCTATGCTGCAGTGAGTCTTTGTTTTTTTGCAAGGGACAGGGACATGGTATTCAATTTGTCCATTTGCCGAATGGGCAAAAACAAAGTATAGCTGCTGACAACACCAGGGCTACAGTGATATTCAGCTGTAAACCTCTTCATGGACAGAACAACCTCAATGCAAGTTTCCAGCTTGTCAAAACAAGCTGAAACATACGAACACTGGCTCCGGCTGCAAACCAACCATATGCCAACCCTAACTTGCAAGTGCAAGACATCAAGTGCAATCATTCACATAACAAATAGGATTTACCAGACATCACAGGAAAGGGTTCTGGAAGAACACACTATTTTTTTTTAAACCAACACTCCCAGTAATAGACAGCCAACTTCATGAGCCAGCTGATAACAAGAACTTAATAAAATGTAATAATACCAAATTAGAAACAGCATTCTGAACTCACATAAGCTGTGCTTAGGAACACAATACCTGCATGGCCTTCATTACGTGTAGGTTAGGGACATTTTTGTCTGCCAACTCAGGATGTTTTGGCATATGTACATCTTTTTTGGCTACCATTACACCCTCCTTGAAGAGGAGCTCATAGATAGCGATACGGTTCTTCTTGGGCATCAACATCTAAAACAAATCAAAGTCACATTTATTAATACTTCAACACTACAAAATTGAAATGCTTTTGACAACATGTCAGCTAATTTGGAATGTTAAATCTATTAACTTATTTTCTGTCACTATGTTTCCTAGCTTTTATATTATGAATTGGTTTGGTTCATTATTATCGCCACGTGTACCAAGATACAGCTTTGTTTGTAGCTTACTATAAAGACAATAGACAGAAGATGTCGGAACCTTAACCAAAACAGAAAGTGATGGAGGAAAGCAGCGGGTTTTGTGGAAGGAATTGGACAGATGACGTTTTGGCCAGGGATCCATCATCAGACCGGGGGAGTCCCAACCCAAAGCATAACCTCCATTCCTCCATAGATGTTGCCTGACCCACCAAGTTCCTCATGTACTTAGTATGTTGCTCAAATCATACACCAGTACAAACAAGCCATAGACAGATTCATCAGGAAGTGGACAAAGGAAAAAAAAAGCAGAGTGCAGAACATAGTGTTAGATAATTCAAGCATTAGTTACAGATAAAGTGCAGATACAAAATGCAAGGTCCACAATGAGGATTCAGACTATACCCAAGTTTATGGAAAATGTACACCCTAAAATCTACCATTCTGAGAAGTTTCTGATCAAGGCAATAAATTCAAACTGCAGTCAAAATACACAGCCTGTCTTTACAATATACTGTCTTTACAATTACTGGCTGCAAATGTATGTCCCACCCTGTGGCTCAGAGTATGAAAAGATAACTAAACACTAGTTTGTATAGTTATGATCCTTTGAAGATATCAGGCATTTTTGTCAAGTTTCTCCCTCCTCATACTCATAGGCTGAATCATAGTAAACGATTAACCTCCAAAAAACCTATTCATTCTCTCCAGAGATGCTGCCTTTCCCGCTGTGTTCCTCCAGCATTTTGTGTTCACCATCAACTTTTAAGTAACTGTGCCACAGAAACACCTCACGTTGGTGCTGTCTGCACTGGCATAACACACCAAAATAACTCTCAACATTAACGGCGACAGGATAGAGTAAGGGTACGCTTTTACAAGCAGAATATGTCCAAAAGAAGTGAGTTAGTCCAACTTATACTCCAGAAGCGGATGCAGCCTGAGGCCTAACTCTCTACACTACCGGTAACCAACGTCAGATTTTAAGCAATCAGCGCAAGATCGGGACAATAATGGAGCGGTTGAGCGCGGATAGCAAATGCGAGGTGTTGTGGAGGCGCTGCGGGGTGAGTTTGAGAGGGATGGCGGGGATATTGAGGGATTGCGGCGGCCGCGGGAACGCACCTTGAGCTCTTGTCACGGAGCCGGAGCACGGAAAGACGGAGCATGCGCACTCGCCCACGCTTCCCCCGCCCGCTCGGGGCCGACGCGACAAGGCCGCGTCACGCAACGCGCCTGAGGTAAATACCAAAGCTTTGGTAAATGCAGCATTGTGTGTGCGGAGCAACTAGATAGATGTACACTGAATATAGGCACTAAAAGATGCTGCATTACACTGAATACAGACACAAAAAGATGCAGGATTACACTGAATATAGGCACTAAAATATGCTGCATTACACTGAATATAGGCACTAAAAGATGCTGGGTTACACTGAATATCGGCACAAAACGATGCTGGTTTACACGGAATAAAGGCACACAAAGATGGTGTTTCACGCTAAATACAGACACAAAAAGATGCAGGATTACACTAAATATAGTCACAAACAGATGCTGATATACACCAAAGATAGACACAAAAAGATACTGGGTTACACTGAATATGGACACAAAAATATGTTGGTTTACACTGAATATATAGGCACAAAAAGATGCTGGTTTAAACCAACGATAGGCACAAAATACTGGAATAATAGTGGGGCAGGCAGCATCTCTTTCGAGAAGGAATGGGTGATCTTTCGGGTCGAGATCCTTCAAACGCAGCCAACAATGGGCCATTTCCTTGATCATCATGACTCTTCTGCATATCTTTCATTAATTTGTTCTATATTTCTCCCCATCACCGTCTATATCTCTCCTTTCCCTCTTCCAACACTTTTATTTGTTAAAATAGCTTTCTATGTCTTATTTCACTGTTGTAATAGATATAGCAGACAATCACACAACATGCTGGAGCAACTCAGCGGGACTGGCAGCATCACTGGAGAGAAGGAATGGGTGAGGTTTCGGGTCGTGATCCTTCTTCAGACTAGTAGTGGAGTTTTCTCAGTCTAGTATCTTTGGTCTTCACTTCAGATTGTTAACTTTGAATTATAGTCAAATTTCGGCAGACGGCGCCAGAATATATCTGTCCCTCGGACGATTGTTTGCATCGACAACAGGAGCTGGACGGCTGATGCAGGTTTTGTTGTTGCTCCAAGTTTCCATCAAAAGGCAAGGTTTGAGCCGAGGAACGAGCAGTTCATGCGTAGGAAGGAACTGCAGATGCTGGTTTGCACCGAAGATCGGCACAAAATGCTGGAGTAACTCAGCGGGACAGGCATCATCTCTGGAGAGAAGGGGCGGGTGAGGTTGTGTGAAGAAGGGTTCCGACCCGAAATGTTCTCCGGACATGCTGCATGACCCGCTGAGTTCCTCCAGCACTTTGTGTCTATCTTCAGCAGCAATTCTTCCTGTCCCTTCCTCAACCTGCAGGGAGCTCCGGGCGCTGTGAACGGCGGGAGTTGTAGTTCACAATGGTGATGGTGAAGACTGAAAAACTGGCTTGTGGAGTGCCCCTCTCGAGTCATAGAGTGCTACAGCGTGGAAACAGGCCCAAAGATCATAGAGCGGAGCAGGCCCTTCTGCTGTAGCGGCCAACATTTTTTTTTAATTTATTTCAAAATAGACTTTATTCAATTGATAAATATATACAATTCCTGAACCATTCAAACAAACAAAATTTCGGAGACTATACAAATTTTTCCAGTACAATTTTTTACATTTGTCAAATTTGATCAAACAGTCCCCCACCCGTGCCACTCTGTGGCCCCTGTCCAAGTAATAAATATATACAATGTGCATACAGTGCGAAAAACTCCATCCGACATCCCCGTCGGCCACAGAGACCGCCCAACACCGTTCACAAGTCTTCCAAGTTCCACAAAAATGTCCCCCACCCGTGCCACTCATGTGGCCTCCTACTGTAGCGGCCAACATACTGTAGCGGCCAACATGCCCCAGCTACATTAGCCCCACCTGCCCGCATTTTGTTCATATCCCTCCAAAGCTGGCCTATCCATTGAATGGGAATCACCCCTGGGAGGGAATAACATCTTGAGAGGAATGGGGGTGGGGAACATCCCCGAGAGGTAGAGACAGGGAGCAGGTTTCATTTCTGCTGCTTCTAGAAATTTGAGAACATTGCTATTTCCCATAACATAATTAAGGATGCAAAGTTTATGGAAATGATGACACAAGGCCATGGATCATGTTTATCGTGAATTATCAGCAGTGGCGGACTGGCCAGAGTGTCAGCTTGCCCGATGGCAAGTGGGCCCCTGAAGAAGTGGACCCCCTATATCAAGTGGGCCTCTGATGAAGTAGGCCCCCTTTCTCTCCTGGCAACCAATATTTTTAGACTCAGCCTGCCACTGATTATCAGTAAGCGAGGGCATCAATGTGCATTTGATGTAGGTCATACTGCACTGAAACAGGCTCAACTTGTCCATGCAGACCAAAATATACCATTTCACTGATGTCTTGCTTAAAATAACGGTAACATAACGTCCCAACCTCTGTACCCAATTCCCCGAGTGACGAAGGCTAGTGGGCCAAAGCCTTCTTCAGCACCCTATCTACATGCGATGCCACTTTCAGGCAACTATACCTGCACTCCCAGATCCCTCTGCTGTACAACATTTCCCAGGACCCTACTGTTCGCTATGAAGATCCTGCATTAGTTAACTTCCTAAAATGCAACACCTCACAATTTGAGTCATCGAGTCATATAACAAGGAAACAGCCCCTTCGGCCAAAATCGTCCACGCGGACCCAAATGCCCTTCTGAATAGTCCCATTTGTCTGCATTTGGTCCATATGCCCAACTTTCCTTATCCATGTACCGATATTTTTTTAAATGCTCTTATAGTACCGGCCTCAACTACCACCTCTGGCAGCCTGTGCCACATACCCACCACCATCTGAGTGAAAAGTTGTTTCTCAGAATCCTATTAAATCATGCCTCTTTCACCTTAAACTTATGTCTTCTGGTTCTTGATTCATCTACCTGGGTAAAGGTCACTCTGCAATCAACCTATTTATTCTCTTCATGATCTTACACACCTATAAGATGACCCCACTGCCTCCTGTGCTCCATGGAATAAAGCCCTAAACTGTCCAATCTCCCTATATCTCATGCCCTTGAGTTTTGGCAATATCCTGATAAATCCTCTGTGCACTCTTTCCAGTTTAACAAATCTTTCCTGTACAGGGTGTGCAAAACCTAACAGTCCAAATATGGGCACACCAACATCTTGCATAACTGTAACACAGATCCCATGTGATCTATCCTTCTAGTGCAGCTTGCCATGAGGAACCTTATCAAATCCTTGATGTAGTCCATATAGACAACATCTATGACCTTGTCCTCATCAAAAAACTTCTTCAGAAAACTCAATTTTATCTGAATTGAACTCCATTCGCCATTTCTTGGCCCATTCACCCAAATGATCAAGATCTCCCTGTAATTCTTGATAACCTTCTTCACGGTCAATGATATCACCTGCACTATAGATCCCTTGCAAGAGTTAATTTTTGCAATTACTATGGTCATAAATAATGACTTTGGTTTTATATCAAGAGAAAACAGTATTAAAGATGCAATTAAGGGAAGTTAGCATCCTTCCAGGTTTGTGGATGAATCTTTTATAAATGATGCTTTCTTTGGCCTCAATTAAAGGTTCAAATCACGGTGAAAATTGATTGCTTTTAGTGATGCCATGGAATCTTTAATTGGTCGTTCTTTATTTATTTGCAGTACCTCACTTAATTCATAAAAATACTACATTTCTAAGGTCATAAGTGATAGGAGAAGAATTAGGCCATTCAGGCCAACAAGTCTACTCTGCCATTAAATTGTGGCGGATCAATCTCTCGCCTTTAACTAATTCTCCCCATAATCCATGACACCTGTACTAATCAAGAATCTATCTATCTCTGCCTTAAATATATCCATTGACTTGGCCTCCACAGCTTTCTGTGGCAAAGAATTCCACAGATTCACCACCCTCTGACTAAAGAAATCCCTCCTCATTTATTTCCTAAAGGAATGTTCTTTAATTCTGAGGCTATGATCTCTTGTCCTAGTATCTCCCATTTGTGGAATATCCTCTCCACATCCACTCTATCCAAGCCTTTCACTATTCGGTACATTTCAATGAGGTTCCCACTCATTCTTCTAAACTCCAGTGAGTACAGGCCCAGTGTCGTTAATCCACTCATTCTTGGGATCATTCTTGTAAACCTCCTCTGGACCGTTTCCAGAGCCAGCACATCCTTCCTCAGATATGGTGCCCAAAATTGCTCATAATGCTCCAAACGCGGCCTGACCAACGCCTTATAGAGCCTCAGCATTACATCCCTGTATTCTTATTCGAAGGTAGACACAAGATGCTGGTGTAACTCAACGGGATAGGTGCATCTCTGGAGAGAAGGGTTTCGACCCACAACGTCACCCATTCCTTCTCTCCAGAGATGCTGCCTGTCCTGCTGAGTTACTCCAGCATTTTGTGTCTACCCTGAAACTATCATTATTGATTTCAGCATGACTTACCCAATTGAACACGTCACAAATTCGTGCAGCTACAGGGTGAAGCACTGCAATTGCAATTTTAGTAGCCAGTCATTAAAGGGACATTTAGTAACACAAGGTACACTGATCCAGTTCCAAAGGAGTGTGGTCACCAAATAAGTAAATGCTGCAATGATGGGAGGAGGTGAAGGGTGGCACAGAGTGGTCCAAAAGTCAAGGAGGGACCTGGACAATTGGTGACGGACTGTATACAGCAGAGGTACATACTTGGCAGAATAGAGCTTCAGAGAACTTCCAGGGTCGTGATCACACAGTCCTGGCAGGTGATTGCCAGGGAAATCTCTATAAGGTCAAGTGTAGCCTCTGGAGTAAATATTCTGATGGCCCATGCAACCAGAAGAAAAAATAGATGGAATCTCATCTCCTTTAGTTTTGAGTTTTCTGCTTCTATTTTAGACCATGAACATTGTTATTAAAAGGACTAATGGCTGCAAACCAGTGAGGAGCAAATAATATTTAAACAACTAAACCATTCTCACAAAAGGAGAGATGTACAATGCAGCCAAACTAGGTAAAATATTGATAACCCTCAAACTATAATTTATTAATTACAAAATGTAAGCATTATGATTTTCTTAAAATATAGGGTTAGGGTTATTATAGGAAAGGGATAGGAGAGGGAAAAGAGGGGGGATAAAAGTGTACAAAGGAGGGTAAAGAGCAGAGTGACTGGGGGTGGGGTTGGGAGATGGTGGTAGTAATGCGACCATGCAGTGATGGGGGAATGGGAAAAAGAAGGGTATTATTTGAAATGGGATAATTCAATGTTTAAACCATTGGGGTTGCATGCTACCCAAACAGAATATGAGGTGCTGCTCCTCCAGTTTGTGTGTGACCTCAGTCTGGCAATGGTGGAGGCCAAGGACAGAAAGATTGTTACGGAAATGGGAACGGCAGTTAAAATTGTTAGCAAATGATGGGTCTGGCAGGCCTTGGCAGACAGAGAGAGCAAAACGGTTGCCTAGTCGACACTTGGTCTCACCAGGAGCAACAAATTCAGTGGCCGAGGTTTGAAGAGGCATACATGAAGTTCTCTCGCACCTGGAAGGGCTGCTGGATGTAAGCAAGAGTAGAGGTGTAGGGCATGTAAATAATACCCAGTGAAGCAGCATGTTTGGAGGAAAGTGATATGTTAACCAAGGAGTTGCTGAGAGTGGTCTCTATGGAATGTGGAAAGGGGTGGGGTTGGGAAGATATGATTAGTGGTGGGATCAAGGTTGCAGAAATGTTGAAGAATGTTGTGTTGGATGTGGAAGTGTGAGGTGATAGTTGAGGATCAGAAATCTACTCTTCTGTCAGGTGTAGGGGTAGGGGCAGGCAGTGAGAGCAAAATTGTGACACAGTGGAGACATAGGTGTAGGCTCTAACCGGAACAACGGAGGGAATCCATGTTTACTGATCAAAGAGGACATCTCAGATTACTTGGAACTGAATTTCTTGCTCTTTATATGACTTTCTCAGCCTGTGTCGGCTGACCCTCTATTATATGAACACCATTAGAAAACAGCAATTTCCGAGTTTTGTTTTTTAAATCATAATAATGAATAATTTCCATTTGGAATGCAAACTAACTAATTGTAAAAGTGGAAAAAAATATAAAATTAATTTATGTAGTAAGGTGTTAGAGGAATTGCCAGCAAGCTTTAATTTCTTTAGCGCTGGTTGATTCAACATTGGTGCTCCTCAAGGTTGGTTGCACAATGATACTACTGTTGTCAGCTGGATCCATAATCTTGTCCTCATCAACTGAGCTGTTGCAGTGAAGGTAAAGAGCATCAAGTTTCCAGGTATCCATTTCACCAGCAATCTAAGCTGGTCCCTTCACATTGATGCAGTAATCAAGAAAGCACACCAGCGTACTTATTTCCTTAGGAATCTGAGAAGATTAGACATGTCTATGATGATTCTCTTGAACTTGAACAGATGTGCTATATATAAAAAGTATTCTGATTGGATGCATTTGAGCATGGTAAGGCAATTTCTCAGCCCTTGACTGCCCGAACTTGCAGGGAATGGTGAGCATAGCCCTTTCCATCAAAGATTATTCACTTCCTTCCATCCATCTTCATGGTGCATTGCATCAGGAATACCTGCTACCTTGACCATTCCCTTTTTATTATTCTGCCTTCTGGGAAAATACCAGGAACCTAAAACATCCAGGCAGCTTCTTCCCCATTGATATCAAACTCCTGAGCCCAGGGCCAGATTTACGTATAAGCTAGACAAGCTTAAGCTTAGGGCCTCGAGATCTAGGGGGGCCTACTCAACTCGCTGCCTCACCGGACCCGTCGAACCTCGCCGCCCCACCGACCATCCGCCCACCGGGACCTCCTACTCTTTGCCCGCTGACCCTCGCCACTCCACCGCCCTCCAGCAGCCCGCAGCCGCTGCCTTACCTGCAACCTGAACTCAGCACTGGGCCTGAAGTTTCCACCCTGCAGACTCCAACTCCCCTGAGTTTGACTGCGCTGGGTCCTAGCACTAGTCCCCCAACCCTGGTAACCTCAGTGGCTGTTCCACTGGGTCTTCCCCATCCCCCTCAAACCATGTGACCTCAGCTCTTCCCCACCCACACTACAGTCCTCATACCCCCCTACCCCCTGACCACCGACCACTCCCCACCAGATATCCCCTTGGCCTCAGTCCACTCACCTGCCTTCCTCCGGCCCCAACCCCCTTCCCTGCTGTGTGTTCCCCCTCTCAGATACCGAACGGTCTGCCCTCAGCAGAGGCCTCACCTTTGTCCCCCTCCATCCCCACCTCAATGAGTTCCGCGCCCACCACGATTTGGAGCTCTTCTTCCGGCGCCTCCGCGGCTTGGACTTCCGAATCGGCCACTTCCCACCGGAGTCCGCGGTTCCCGAGGTCCATAGTCTGAGCTGGGTGGAGATTCACGCTGGCGGCCCTCGGCAAAGGGTTCCCAGGGCTCCATGATATTAAAATCAGTGTAGCAGTGGAGCTTCAAACGGCGATCCAGGTAAGCCATCGCCCGCTCCGCGGTGAATCCAATATGTATTTTAAAACCAACTGTTTAATGACAACATACAGTAGGATCTAAAAGTGTCACACTGTCACTGTCAGGTAGTCATGGTCCTCTAGTCGTGGGGGTGGGGTTTGGGAGAGGGGAGGCCTCACAAGTGAAATAGGGCCTCTCTTCATCTAAATCCGGCTCAGGCTGAGCCAATCATTTCACATACAATCTGAGGGTATTCCCACAACTCTCCCTCTTAATGCTACTTCATCTGTAATTGCACTTCAGTATTTTTCTGCATTACTTCAGATTGCACAACAATATTTTCACATTTTGCCGTTTTGCATTCACCATTGTATTTGTTGCTCTATCTATCATTATCACGTGTACCATGCACTCTTTGACCATACAAACAATCAATTTCAGTGCAGTCTGGTGTATATGATAACAAACTAATCTGAATCAGCTTCTAAGGTTGGAATTTATAGTACAGTTATAGCATCAGGGCTGTTCGAAAATTTCATGGGAAGAGAGATTACATTTAAAATAAAGTGTTTTCCAAATATATCATGTTTTTTTATTAGTATTTGATTTTGCAATTATCTTCCTCTTCCATTTTTACATGCAACTTGTTTTTATGATAAACTTGAATCAGGTAAGATTTCTAAAGCAAGTGTGAATGCTATTCCTGGTTTAGCCACCAGGATGCACTTTTGAGCAGCATAAAATCCATCCCTCTCTGACCACAGCTGATCTTGCAGTGATTTGTGATCTTGTTTTCTTAGCATTGACCAGTTATAGAGGGTTAACTGGGGGTTTTAAAAAAAGACCGGTAAAAAGCTATTTTAAAAGCAATTCTATAATTTGACCACTTAAACTGTCAAAGGAAATTGTATCTTATAATGTGCAGTAAAGAATTGAAGATGCTGGTTTAAATCGAAAGGTAGACACTTCTTCAGACTGATACATTACAATGTTCTGTAAACAACGTAAGAATGAGCTGTTAAAAGAAGGAATGCACCAATTTTTCAATGTTAATTGTAGTGGATTTGCCATATAGACAGACCCAGCCAGATGGATCTTCTCCATAGTTGGTCAAGCGGACAAGGAAGAAGCAGTTAATGTTACTGGTCTGAAGCCCAACATCAGAACTGAGATTGAGAGAAACAACCCAGTGCAGCTGAGATCCACTACAATGAAATGGCAGCACGAAGACCTCAGTAGAGATTGCATTTGGCCTCCATAAAATGTTATTTGCACCATTCCAGGGTGAATTCCAGTACTAAACACACCAGGTATTTTTATTGTTATTATTTGCTCATTACTGCATAGAGCAGGAAATAACTCAAGCCGAGCCCCTGCCTAAGGTCCTCCAGGAAGAGGAGGACCACCAGAACCCACGGAAGAAAGGGAGGAAGAAGACCAAGGGGAGCCCAGAAATGATCGCCCACACCCAGAGTGGGTTCCATTTAGAGATGTGAATGATAGGCGGTGCAGGAAGGAAGTGAACATCAAAAAAGGCTGGAGATTTTGAAATGAAAAACAAAAACAGACTGGAAACACTCAGCAGGTCAGGCAGCAACTGTGAAAAAAGAAATACGAGGTAATATTTTAGGTTGAAAACCCGTTATCTGAAGAACTCTTAAGTGGTTCCAAGATATTTGTTTTTTATTTTATTGAGAAGGGATTTCTCATCTGATAGTTTGCAGAATCTCATGACACACAGTCTCCAGCCGCACATAGTCATCTGCCAGTGTTGCTCTAATTTTCCACAAGCACACCAAGACATCTAAGAAAAGTCTCAGGCAGTATCTCAGCACAATAGCATTCTTCAGCTTTTCTCCAGTGGATTACAAGACCCTCAACTAATGAATGGGGTTGCTTGCTTGCAGAGTTGATCAGCTACTGAAAACAAATTTCATTCCACCTAAGGTCATCACAAAATAACTGTGTCAGACATCCAAACATAGAATATTAAAAAAGGACTTAAGGAAAGTTATTTTGCTTATAACTGTGCAATGTTTCCATGGCTCCCTCTGTCATAGTTTAACCAAATGAGTGGGTCGAGATTCCCATTAGGGTTGGCATTTTGCACCTGATGTAATTGTTAACACTTTCATGCAGAACATTTTCCATACAGAATCAATCCTCCCATGGCAGGCAGCATGCTCTATCAAGCAGGCTTCTATGTTTCAATCAATTATGTTACCTAAGCTTGGGGTCAACTGGCTTAATGTATGTGGCGGCGTAATTGGTTTCAACAGTTCAGTTGGAGATATCTAATATCATTGCATCAATTGTCTGTTGAAATTAAAGCTATGCTCAAGAATATGGGAGGGGGAAAGGGTCATCTTATTAATAAGCAATTACTGACCATCGATCCTTTTCATAGACCACTAGAATAAGGACGCTTGCCTTCATTCCATTTATGTGGGTTCTGAGGTGGTTAATGTTGGAAATGAAGACTCTTCCACAGTTAGGCCAGTATGAGCCTGACAGGATGATTGGGTGGATAGTTTGTGAGGTGGTGCCTTCATTCTGTCATTCATGCAGTGACTCTCTGTGCTCCCCGTGCATGGAGTTGGTTGTCATGTCACCCCCAGTGTTTCTTGTTCATTTTGAACAGCCATGGAGCAGATATTCCAGGACTCAGTGCTGCATCTCTTAAAGGATGCTCTGAAAACATTTTTGAATCTTTTCCTATGTTTTCCTGTTTCACTGTTCCCCAGTGACAAGCCTTGGAATAATACACTGTTTAAGGGAACTGCAGATGTTGGAAAATTGAAGGAGACAAAAATGCTGGAGAAACTTAGCGGGCGAGGCAGTATCTTTGGAGTGAAGGAAATGGGCAACGTTTCTGGCCGAAACCCTTCTGGTTTTGGCCCGAAGGTTGCCTATTTCCTTCGCTCCATAGATGCTGCCTCACCTGCTGAGTCTCTCCAGCATTTTTGTCTACCTTGGAATACACTGTTCATTTTGGGAGTCAGATACCAGGCATATGGATGATGTGATGTGATATGGTATGGTATTGGTTTATTGTCACAGGTACCCTGGTAAAGTGAAAAGTTTTTGTGTCTTGCAAAATGTGGCTGACATTATGCACTTGCGGTTTTAACATTAGGGATGTTTGGCTGTGACAGGACTTTGACATTGGTTATTCTTCTGGTTATTTTGTGGACAACATTGATGGCACTTCCATCGCATTGAATGCTTGTTGCAGATGCTTTTGGTTTTCACCAAGAGAGCTGTGAATCTGTGGAATTCTCTGCCACAGATGGCAGTGGAGGCCAACTCACTGGATGTTTTCAAGAGAGATAGATTTAGCTCTTAGGGCTAAAGGAATCAAGGGATATGGGGAAAAAGCAGGAATTGGGTACTGATTTTAGACAATCAGCCATGATTATATTGAATGGCCTACTCCTGCACCTATTTTTCCATGTTTCTATGTTTCTATGTTTAAAACAGCAGGCCATACTGCTGTTCAATAGAACAGTGTTTTGGCAGAATTGAGCACTTGATCTTCAAATACCCTTTCCCTCAATTAAACAAACCATTAATAACGCATGGGACTCATTAATTCCACAGGCCACATAATCAGAATTATTTAAAAGTTAGCATTCTTTTCTGATGCACTTTTGCCTGCATGAACTTGGAAGACACTTACAGAAAGTATGTTTATACAGTGTGTACATTTATTTTTCCATTTTCAAGCATATCCTCCCCGCTTCTCCCTACTCCCCTCTCATTCCACTGTCCCCAGTGCTCTGGTGCACACACACATCCCCCACCATCTCCCACCACCCCAGCTACCCTGCTCTCCATCCATGTTCATCTCCCATCCCTGAGTCCCATATTTCCCTTTCATCCCCCCTCTTTCCCCTCCATGCTATCCTCTTCCACCCATATCCAGAGCTGGAGAGATCACCAGCTGCAGAGTTGCCTTTTAAAATTTTTGGACATTTGTAATCATCGTATTACAAAACTTTGTACCCATGTTCAGACTCAGAGTGTGGTGGAGGCCAGTTCCCTGGATACTTTCAAGAGAGAGCTAGATAGGGCTCTTAAAGATAGCGGAGTCGGGGGATATGGGGAGAAGGCAGGAATGGGGTACTGATTGGGGATGATCAGCCATGATCACATTGAATGGCGGTGCTGGCTCGAAGGGCCGAATGGCCTACTCCTGCACCTATTGTCTATTGTCTATGAATTGTGATTTCTCTCTATGTTGTAAGGGCTAATTATGTGTTTTGAATTAAAATATGAAATTACTCTAAATCCATTCCACTTCCACTCTGGTCTTTCTGTCTCTAGCCTGTCTTTAGTCTCTTAAACCATTCCAATGATGCCCAATGGTAGGTTGAGGAAAAGCATCTCACGTCCAGAGAGTCAAGAGTGTTTATTTGTCATAAGCACTGGATATAAACTGGAATAATTAAATTCAATGGTTCAATAATACTTTTATTGTCATTTGTATTGTGGTAATGTACATTGTTTTTTGTTTTGCCTTCAGTTCAGTAAAAGTATCACTATATATCACAGATTAAGACACATAAAGCGCAATAACAGTCATAAATATACAATTACATTATCAGTTATTCCAAGCAAACCAGGCCATGATAGTGCAAAAACCACAGTAGGTAGAGCAACTACTTACCGTGGTTCGGTGCTGAGGTAAGGTTGTGTTTCAAACTGAGTTTCAAACTCTGCTGTCGCTGAGACTCTTGGAGAACCAGTCAGGCAATAATGTGTGGATCTGACACAGAAACCTCCAGACCAAAGCAACCCCATGCGATCATTTCTGTAAACCCTTGCCGGCCCCAGATGGCCGCTTTCCTATCCAGTGGGGAGATTGTTTGTTCCTTCAATATTGACACATTGGCAGAAGTATGGAACTTCACCCTTAAGAGGCTGTCCCACTTGGGCAACCTAATTAGCGAGTTTAGAAGAGTTTAAAAAAATGACATGTTGAAGACCTCCTTCGACTATGTTGAAGACCTCCTTCGACCTCCCTTCGACTATGATGAAGACTTTCCATGACTACCTTCGACTACCTTCGACTACCCTCGATTACCTACGACTAACATACCGACCTACTACGACCTAGTACCACAACTAAACCCACGAGTAAAAAAAGTATTGATTTTTTCCATGGCGACATTTTTTAACACGCAGGCATTTTTTAACATATTGAAAAAAACGCCACGATCTAGCTAAGGTCTCGAGTACGTAGAGAGTACTCTCGAGCATGAAGGAGAGTTACAAAGACCTCCTATGACCTCGTGTCGACCATGCTGTGAGTATGAGTCGAGGGCAAACTCGCGGATTAGGTCGCCCAAGTGGGACAGGCCCTTAATCACATCTGCATCGTCCGATAACCAAAGGCATAGATCGCCATATTTAGATCTAGTTGCCAGCTTTTCTCATGAACCTGTGAACTATCTTGGGACAACTTTCAGGTTTCAGGTCATAGACAAATGCTTCATGTAATTTCTAAACAAATGATCAAAATTGCTGACTTTCATATAAGAATGGATTTTTGATTATATAATCACCATAATGAAATAGCCTTGATGATACCATATAATTTATCTAATTTGCCTTTTTAAAGTATATTGTCCTGTGTGGTTTTGTTTTCTGCCATTTTAATAAAAATATATGTATGATTACATCCACTGCTGTTTATTAAAATAAACATCTGTGCCCTGCTTCCTGGATGTAAGAATACAGTTGACAAAAATGGTGCTAAAGCTTCAGTGTGTGGGTTTTAGGCGTTCTCTAAATTATTTAATTGAATTGCTGCTTTACAGTACATTCACATGCATTTATTAATGTTCTTTCAACAATAAGGCAACAATGTGACAATGAATAAGAAAATAAAAATAGGTGAACAGTGGCACAACAGTAGAGTCGCTGCTTTACAGCATTAGAGACCCGGGTTCGATCCCAATTACGCGTGCTGTTTGTACGGAGGTTGTACGTTCTCCCCATGACTGCAAGGGTTTTCCCGAGGTGCTCGGGTTTTCACCCACACTCCTAAGACGTACAGATTTGTAGATTAATTGGCTTTGGTAAATATTGTAAATTTATCCTAGTGTGTAGGATAGTGCTAGTGTACAGGGATTGCTGGTCAGCACGGGCTTGGTGCGCCGAAGGGCCTGTTTCCATGCTGTATCTCTAAACTAAACTAAAAACAGCTGCACTTAACCTGTGGTCTGATTGTAACACACAAAAGAATCATTATTTTCTGTTCTCTTGTTATAGAATGTGTTTTATTGACTCCTACATCCATCTACCCACTACACCCTATCACCTTCATTCATGTTTATATGAGGAGACAGTAAGTGATTTGATCCTAGCCTTCCTTCCCTGAAATGCATGGTTGTCTTTAAGATCATTGGAAACTTGTTTAACCGCAGAGCTTATGAACCGATGTATTCTGGTTTCATAGCACACTAACCCAATAGCTTTGTATAAAGTACATTTGCGCATACGGATCTCTGTGTTCACCTTGCTGCCTCTTGTATTCTATGCCCCATATGATGAAATGCACCACATGCCTTCTTCACCACCTTATCCACATGTGCTGTTTCTTTTAGGAAACTATGAACTTGTCCCTAATGGTCTCTCTGTTCATCAACACTTCTTGGGGCCCTTCACTGTGTATGGTTTATTCTTACTTGACTTCCCAAAATACCTGACCACGCACTTATTGGGATTAATTTCCATCTGCCAAAGCTCTGCCCAACTCTCCAGCTGATCCCAAACTTGCTGCAGCCTTGGACAATATTCTTGGCTATCTATGACATGACCAATTTTTGGTCATTGTCAAACTTACGAATCATAGCTCTTACATTCACAAACCTCGAAGGTGCTAGCACTGAGGCTCACATATATCAAACAAACATCCTTTCACCACCACTTGCCTTCTTTTACCAAGCCAATTTTGAATCAAAATTTGCTAGTTTGCCTTAGATTCACTGTGTGCTGTCTAACCTTCAGGACGAGCCTATCATGTGCGACCTTGTCAAAGTTCTTAGTAAAGTCAATATTGATAACATCTAATGCCCTACCTTCATCGATCTTCATAGCTAGCTCTTCAGAAAACATATCCATCTAATGATACATACGATGAACAGGATTTCCTGCACATAAAGCCATGCTGTCTATCCTTAATCAGCCTCTGTCACTCCAACTGTAAATAAATTCTGTCTCTTAGAATATTTTACAATAATTTCCTGACCTCTGATGTAAGACTCACTGACCAGACTTACTAAATTGCTAGCATGTAGGAAGGAACTGAAGAAGGGTCTCGACCCGAAACGTCACCCTTCTATCTAGAGATGCTGCCTGTTCCGCTGTGTTATTCCTGCATTTTGTGTCTATCTTTATTAAATTGCTAAGTTGTTTCATACCTAAAATAGTCTGTTTCTGGTGAAGTCATTTTTTAATTGAAATGAACTGTTCATTTCTAAACCAAATAAGCATCACTGGAGCCTTGAATCGGAAGAAAATATTCCTTTGAATCACAAATCCAAATTCCCAGGTAGGAGGTACGTAGCCTTAATACAGAATCTTACTTTCCTTTATTTCCATGCAGGGAACAACAAGTATAAATATTATGAGTGTGACAATGGTATGATTATTTCCTTTTTATATCAGGAATAAATCAACTTGTTGCAGTGTTCAAAATGCAGAAGGTGAATGTCATACAGGAGTCTGATATAGATCCTGCTTCAGTCAATATATTTGAGCTTGCTAATGAGTGCCTTATTGCTGCACAATTTATGCTGTATTAGGTAACCTTCTATATAATGATTTGAAAGCAGAGATTTCACAAATCAGAAAACAAAGAGGACATTCGGAGGATGTACAGGCTTATACTATATTGTTCCTCTTTCTTCTATAGATGTCCATTAGCATCCACCAAATGACCTTTAGGGCAGCTGTCTCCTACTCCAGCATGCCTGGCTTACAAAGAAGATGGCTTTTACTGAGAAAGTGTTATAAAGCAACGTTCAATTATTTAGTTGTCCATACCCTTTTGATTAATGCTATAGGAGCTATCATGGATAGACACAAATTACTGCAGTAACTCAACGGGTCAGACAACACCTTCGAAGAAAGTGGACACGTGATGTTTCGGAACCCTCCAGACTGATTGCCGAGGGTGCATGGAAAAAAAACTGGGAGAGAGATGGGGCCTGTCAAATCATGGCCGGATAAAGGAAGGATGTCAATAAACTGAAAAGATTGCAGAGTAGATTTACGAAGATGTTGCCAGGACTTTAGAGGCTGAGCTATAGGGAAAGTTGAGCAGGCTAAAACTTTATTCCTTGGAGCGCAGAAAGATGAGGGGTGATCTTATAGAGATCGTATAAGATCATGAGTGGAATAGATAGGATCCATGCACAGTCTTTTACCCAGGTCAGGATTTTATTCAATAGATTGCAGGGGGCTGAGGAATAATCTTATAGAGGTGTATAAAATCATGAGGGGAATAGATAAGGTGAGTCTTTTATCCAAGGTAACAGAATCAAGTAGCAGAGGACATAGCTTTAAGGTGAGTGCGGCAATCTTTAATAGGAACCTGAGGGGCAACCTTTTCACTCAGAGGGTGGTGGGTATATGGAACGAGCTGCAGGAGGAGGTAGCTGAGGGATTTAAAAGGTACATGGATAGGAAAGGTTTTGAGGGAAATGGTGAAACGCAGAAAAATGGGACTAGCTTAGATGGGGCACCTTGGTCAGCATGGATGAGTTGGGCCATAGAGCATGTTTCTGTGCAGTATGGCTCTGACTTTATGACTGTCTATTAAGCAAGATTCTCTTAAAATATATCAGACTGTTAAATCATTTCTGGTAAAATGAGATGATGTGATTTTCAATGCAGGATTACAAGTGTATTGGCAATACAAAAGTGAACAAAAGGTGTTTTATTGACTGACTTATGCTGTAATTGAAAACCAATACGGTAATGAAATATTAATCGATACATAAAAGTGATGTTACTTTCATCTATTTAAAGCAAAACTTTAACCTTATGCAGTGACTGTACATGCAAGAATCATATGGATAATTTCAAAATATAGTTACAAGAAGCATTTTAGTTGTCAATCTGGTATGCAATTGACTTAAATTATTTGACAGCTATTATTACTTTCTTTCAAAGCTTAGCCCGTAAACTCCTGCCCCCCTCCACTGCCTCTTGCAATTTATCATCTTATTAAGCGACTAACTCTGATTTGCAGAGACCAATTATCTGTAATATCTAAACCGGACATATTTAATATATTTACAACTAAACAGTTTAGTTTAGGTTAGAGACACAGCACAGAAACATGCCCTTTGGTCCACCGTGTCCGCGCTGACCAGTGATCATTGTACACTAACATTTTCCTACACACACTCGGGACAATTTTACATTTATACCAAGTTAATTAACTCACAAACCTGTACATCCTTGGATTGTGATAGGAACCGAAGATCTCGGAGAAAACCCAGGCAGTCACGGGGAGAACATACAAACTCTGTACAGACAGCACCCGTAGTCGGGATCGAACTTCTGACGCTGCAAGCGCTGTAAGGCAGTAACTTTACCGTTGAATCACCGTGTCGCCCTGTGGAGGCCATTTTTGTGAAAGTCGTGTTTATGCCGTGAGAAACTGATGATATCCCTCCTTAAACAGCTGCAATCCTGGTGCCAATGCTATTCACACAATCACCGTGTGGCTGGATATTACAGGATGTAGTCTAATGATGATAAAGGAATAGTGGCAACTCCCAGTCAGAACTGTTGTGATCTAGAGAAACTTGTGCATATGACAATAAATGTAACTTCAGATGATTTGACTTGCTGGAATACCAGGGCACAGGCATCTGTGTCAAAATTAGTTTAGTGAACTACTTTTGTACAATCAATGGTGAGGCAGTTACATATGGAGTCGAGTGACAATGGTGCCGACTGCTTTGTTCTGGGGTTATACTAAATGTTACAGGCCAGAAAATGGTGGAATTCTATAATCCTATCTTGTAAATGCTGCAGGAAGGAACTGCAAATGTTGGTTCAAACCAAAGATAGTAGAAGAATTAGGCCATTCGGCCCATCGTCTACTCTGCCATTCAATCATGGCTGATCTATCTCTCCCTTCTAACCCCATTCTCCTGCCTTTTCCCCCATCACCTCTGACACCCGTATTAATCAAGAAGGTGCAGGAGTTCAGACAAAAAATGCTGGAGTAACTCAGCGGGACAGGCAGCATCTCTGGATAGAAGGAATAGATGACGTTTTGGGTTGTGACCCTTCTTCAGACTCTTCAGATCCCACTTGTAAATGTTGGAGAGGCTTTGACTGGTCAAATGTTGAGTCATTTACCATTGGCCATAACTTTGTGGCTCTCGTGTTGATCAGGCTAAAGCAGTTTAGTATCTGATCATTAGGAAGTAAAAGCAGACTAGTCTGTCAGTGACCTATCGGGACACATAGTCAGGCACAATCCTGCCTTCAGATCTGGATAAGATCACTGATTAACAATCAAATGTGGACATTTAGTTGGCTTATGCCTTTCACAAACCCAGTGCATTAAGGCTAAATGTAGCATTTGTGATGAGATTTGAACAGTTTTAGCCAGATGGCTACATTTGAGTGATCTATTTATTTGAAATTGGTTCAGTTGATAGGATTGTGAAATTTGTTGACCAGAAAGACCCTAATGCCACATTTTGTTTCCTGTTAGCTAATCTTCCACCCAATATGTTACCACCTACAGAATTTTAAATGTTTTCTGCAATAACTTTTGATGCGTTATCATATCAAATGTCTTCACAGAACCACGTTGATGCCTGAATATTTTTACTTTTTCTTATGAATGAATCATGCTTTATTATCACATGTGACATGTCACGGTGAAATTCTTTGTTTTGCATTCCATACACAAAGTATGCAAAGAGTCGCCACGTATAGGGCGGCAACAAAGTTACAAAATGTTAAATGTAGTCTCAATGTTCCTTCTTTGTTCTCGGTGCCCCCCCCCCACCCCCACCACGCCGGCTCCATCTTAGTTCTCTCGGAGGTGCATCCTCGGCTGACCTCCCGGCCCATCCGACTTCCAACACCCACCATGTTTCAAGTCCGATGTTTCAAGTCGAGACCCTTCTTTAGACTTCAGAAGGGACTAATGCTGGTACCTTCTATGTCACCCGCCCCCCCCGGGTCTATTTTTGTTCCCCCACCCACAGTGCCCCCTTTGTTCTCGGCGACGCCCATCTACCTCGACCCAATATCCAGGGACTCTGACCGTAGGGATTCCGACTTCACTCTGCCACCGGCTTCCCTGTGGGCCGCGACGCCCTGTGGGTGCCTCCCGACGCACACAGCACCCTGAGTGTGAAGTACTGCTCTGTTGTAATTTCCATAAAGGGCCTGTCCCACTTACGTGATTCCCCCATTGACGAACTGTACATGGCAAGGACCAGGAAGCGAGTGGGTAAGATCATCTCTAACCCCTCTCACCCTGGCCACAAACTCTTTGAATCACTTCCCTCTGGGAGGCAACTCCGGACTGTCAAAGCCGCCAGAGCCAGACATAAAAACAGCTTTTTTTCCACAAGCAGTAGCTCTACTCAACAGCCAAAAGTCTGTAGCCTCCTTTTGCTCTGGTATTTTATTTTATTCTTCACTTGTTTAAATTATAATGTTTTATTTTTAATTATCTACTGTATATTGTGCTGTTATCCTTGCGAGCAAAGCACCAAGGCAAATTCCTTGTAAGTATATGTACTTGGCTAATAACATTTATTCAATTCCATTCAATTCAATTAAGAAGCTGTCAGGTCTCGGGTTTGATCTAGTTTCTGGTTCTTATTGTTTTTTAGTATTAGAGTGTGCATTCTTGTTTTATTTTGGTGTTTCACATTTCCTCTTGTTTCAGGTCCCATTTCCTATCAGGTCGTTTACCCTCATGTGATTATTGGCCCCGCCCTGATGTGTTTCACCTGTGTCTCGTTATCCCCTGCTAGTCTGTATTTAAGCCTTTGGTGTTTTAGTTCTCATTGCCAGTTCGTTGTGTATGATACTTGATTGTACTGTTGCCTCTGTTTTGCTTACCCATGTACTGACTTGGACCGATTAAACTTTGAAGACTGATCTGCCCTGTGTCTGAGCCTGCATTTGTGTCCTCCTCCTTGTTCAGTTCTGATATTACGAACTGGCCAACAATGGACGCAGCGGGCTCTGATCCTTTTTGTGCAGCGCTCCAGAAGCAAGAGGAGCTCATCTCGCATTATGAGGGTCAACTCACTTCGATCGTCGCCGGGTTCCGGGACCTTGGTGAGCGTCAGCAGGGGTTCCAGGCGGACATCGGTTCACAGGTGAACACTTTAAGTTCTCGGTTTGAACACCTGGTTACTCGGCTGAATTCTTTGTTTCCTGCTGCGGCTCCTGTGCCTGCCGAGTCTGTTTCCTTGTCTGGGTCTCCAGGAGCTCCGAGTGCCACGGCTGCTGCAGCATCTCCATTCGTCCACCTGGCAAGACCGGAACACTTCTTAGGGGAATCGGAGAAGTGTAGACCTTTTTTGATTCAGTGTGGACTGCATTTTGAACTTCAAGCGGCTTCCTTTCCATCAGAACGCTCAAAGGTAGCCTTTATCATCACGCACCTGTCGGGTAGGGCGGAGGCTTGGGCCACGGCGGAGTGGTCTCGGAATTCTCCTGTTTGCCAGACGTCGGTCCTGTTCATGGAAGCTCTGTCTCGCACGTTTGATCACTCCAATCCTGGCCGAGAGGCTTCACAGAACCTGGTCTCCATGAAACAAGGTAATCGCTCAGTTATGGATTTTGCTATTGACTTTCGAACTGTTGCTGCTAAGAGTGGATGGAATGAGGCTGCTTTGTTGGATGCTTTTCGCAATGGATTGTCTGAAGCTATCAAAGATCAATTGGCTCCACTAACCCTGCCTTCCGACTTCGAGTCTATGATTTCGCTGGCTGTCCAGATTGACGCTAGGCTCAGAGAAAGAGAGCGAGAGAGGAGATCGGCGGCAGTTCGTTCCTCCTCCCAGCCGTGGCGGCAGCGTCGCCCTTCGCCTTCCGGTCGGGCCTTGTTCCCTCTCGGCCGGTCCAGTCAGCCTACAGTTCTACCTGTCTCTTCGGAGGAGCCCATGCAGGTGGGACGAGCCAAACTCAGCCCGGAGGAACGGCAGCGCCGCCTAAGGGAGGGGAGGTGTTTTTACTGTGGTAAACTGGGACATTTGTTGAACAGCTGTTCAGTAAAAGAAGGCTCACCAATGAAAGAGAGGACATGGGTGAGTTGTACCACTCCTATGAGCCATTCCTCTCGTCAATTGTCGACGGTACAATTGTTGGTGCATTCCCAGTGGCACTCCCTGCAGGCTTTGGTTGATTCTGGGGCAGATGATAACTTCATGGACATTCGCTTGGCTGATGAATTGGAACTGGAACGTGAACAGCTTCAAAGTCCTCTGGAGGCTAGTGCACTGGATGGGCGCCTACTGTACAGGGTAACTCACCGAACTCAACCTGTTCAACTCATCATGGCAGGTAATCACCTTGAGACCATCAGTTTTCATCTCCTCGACTGTCCTCTTCATCCTCTGGTTTTGGGGCTCCCTTGGCTGTCCTACCATAATCCTCACATGAACTGGGGTACCGGGGAAGTAATTTCTTGGGGGAATAACTGTAAACTCCATCTATCTGCATGATTCTTCTCCTGAGTCTATGAAGGATCCATCAAGGAGCAGTTTGCTGGGATCTTCCAGGTCCACCCTCCAGCAGCCTCCCCGTTCAAGGGAGGAGGATTTTCCTGATATCTCCAAGGTTCCCTCATGTTATTTAGACCTTAAGGAGGTGTTCAACAAGGCCAAGGCCACATCTCTTCCGCCGCATAGACCGTACGATTGCTGCATCGACCTTCTGCCTGGTGCAGCGCCTCCTAAGGGTCATCTCTACTCCTTGTCTTCACCTGAGCGGCTCTCCATGGAAAAATACATTGACGACGCCCTCGCTGCTGGGATCATCAGACCTTCCTCTTCACCTGCAGGAGCTGGATTCTTCTTTGTGGATAAGAAGGATGGTACACTTCGGCCCTGCATTGACTACAGAGGACTCAATGACATTACTGTTAAAAACAGATACCCTCTTCCTCTTATCTCCTCTGCATTTGAACTGTCAAAAGACGCTAAGATATTCACCAAGTTAGATCTTAGAAATGCTTATCATCTGGTGAGGATAAGGGAGGGGGATGAATGGAAAACTGCGTTTAACACACCCAGTGGTCATTATGAATATCTGGTCATGCCGTTTGGTCTTACTAATGCTCCAGCAGTGTTTCAAGGAATGGTTAATGATGTATTACGGGACATGCTGAACAGTTTTGTGTTTGTGTACCTTGATGACATTTTGATCTTTTCTCCAGACGAGACTTCCCATGTGCAGCATGTACACCAGGTGCTGGAACGTTTGCTTCTGAATGATTTGTTTGTGAAAGCTGAGAAATGTGAATTTCATGTTAACACGGTTCAATTCCTTGGTTATATTGTATCACCTGCTGGTATCCAGATGGACCCGAGCAAGGTCAGCGCTGTGGCCACCTGGCCTACACCCTCCAGTCGTAAGCGACTTCAGGGGTTCCTTGGGTTTGCTAATTTTTATAGGAAGTTTATCCGGAACTTTAGTGTCACTGCTGCACCACTCCATGCTCTTACCTCGCCCCACGTGCCTTTCTCTTGGTCCCCTCAAGCAGAAGCTGCTTTTATGAAACTCAAGAGGAGCTTCTCCTCAGCCCCCATCCTGGTTCACCCTGACCCGTCACTCCAGTTCGTGGTTGAGGTGGACGCCTCGGGTGTGGGCATCGGGGCTGTACTCTCCCAGAAATCCTCCACAGATGGTCGATTACATCCCTGCGCTTTCCTCTCAAAGAAACTTTCACCTGCTGAGAGAAATTACGATGTGGGTAACCGTGAACTGTTAGCGGTTAAAACAGCCTTGGAGGAATGGAGACACTGGTTGGAGGGCACAGAGCAGCCGTTTCTAGTTTGGACAGACCACAAGAACCTGGAATACATCAAGTCAGCCAAACGCCTCAACTCGCGCCAAGCTAGGTGGGCTCTCTTCTTTAATCGATTTGATTTTGTACTGTCTTACTGCCCTGGTGCCAAGAATGGCAAACCTGACGCTCTCTCCAGACAGTTTGATCCTGACCCGTCCCCTAAGGTTTCAACTCCCATTCTGCCGGCTTCCTGTTTTGTTGGGGCAGTTACTTGGGAGATTGAGAAGAGAGTTTCCGAGGCAACTGCTGGGGTTCAGTCACCGCTAGGGTGTCCTTCTAATCGTTTGTTCCCGAGTCTCTTCGTTCACAGGTGATTCACTGGGCTCGTACGTCTCGGATCTCCTGTCATCCCGGTGTCCGCCGAACCCTGTTTGTGGCCAAACAAAGGTTTTGGTGGCCTTCCATGGAGAGGGGGATTAAGGAGTACGTCGCCGCCTGCGGTATTTGTGCTCGGAACAAGACTTCACGTCAGGCCGCCTTTGGCCTCCTGAATCCGCTGCCTGTTCCCTCACGCCCCTGGTCAGACATCTCCATGGACTTTGTCACGGGCCTGCCCTCTTCTGAAGGTAACACCTCAGTCATGACTGTGGTGGACAGATTTTCTAAAATGGTTCATTTCATTCCGTTGCACAAGCTTCCCTCCGCCAAGAAAACGGCAGAGGTCATGCTGTCTCATGTGTTTCGCCTTCATGGATTTCCCAGAGACATTGTGTCTGACCGGGGGCCTCAGTTCGTGTCCAGGTTTTGGAAGGAGTTTTGTTCTCTGTTGGACGCCACGGTCAGCCTTACATCTGGTTATCACCCGGAATCCAATGGACAGACTGAACGACTTAACCAGGAACTGGAGACAGGACTACGGTGCTTGGTGGCACAGAACCCTTCAACTTGGAGCAAACACCTTATTTGGGTGGAGTATGCACACAACACACTTCCTTGCTCCTCCTCTGGTCTCTCTCCATTCCAGTGTGCCTATGGTTACCAACCGCCATTGTTCCCTGCTGTGGAGAAGGAGTCCAGTGTGCCCTCCGCTCAGGCTCTCATCCGTCGCTGTCGCAAGGTTTGGAATGGGGCTCGTCAGATGCTGTTGCGCAGTTCTGCGCGTTACAAGAGGATGGCTGATCGTGGAAGAACGCCGGCTCCGGTATACTCGCCTGGCCAAAAGGTGTTGCTCTCCACTCGAGACTTACCTCTGAGGGTGGAATCCCGGAAACTGGCTCCTCGTTTTGTTGGTCCTTTCCCCATATCGAAGGTCATCAATCCTGTGGCGGTTCGTCTCAAACTCCCCCGTGCCATGAGGGTCCACCCTACTTTCCATGTCTCCCGACTAAAGCCATTTAAGGAAAGTCCTCTGGTCCCTGCCTCTATACCCCCTCCCCCCCCCCGGTTCCTTGATGGGGGTCCGGTGTTTACGGTCAGCCGGTTGCTGGGTATGCACCGGCGTGGTCGTGGTTGTCAGTATCTCGTGGACTGGGAGGGTTATGGACCTGAGGAGCGGTCTTGGGTGCCGGCTCGCAACATATGCGACCCGGAACTTATTAGGGAATATCGGCGTCAACATCCTGAAGATCCTGGGCCGTCGGGAGCCGGCCGTGGAGGGGGGGGGGTACTGTCAGGTCTCGGGTTTGATCTAGTTTCTGGTTCTTATTGTTTTTTAGTATTAGAGTGTGCATTCTTGTTTTATTTTGGTGTTTCACATTTCCTCTTGTTTCAGGTCCCATTTCCTATCAGGTCGTTTACCCTCATGTGATTATTGGCCCCGCCCTGATGTGTTTCACCTGTGTCTCGTTATCCCCTGCTAGTCTGTATTTAAGCCTTTGGTGTTTTAGTTCTCATTGCCAGTTCGTTGTGTATGATACTTGATTGTACTGTTGCCTCTGTTTTGCTTACCCATGTACTGACTTGGACCAATTAAACTTTGAAGACTGATCTGCCCTGTGTCTGAGCCTGCATTTGTGTCCTCCTCCTTGTTCAGTTCTGATAGAAGCATGATTGGAGATCTTTCAAATAACCCATGTTCTGGCTCTGCTCCAGAACCTCAGTCTGCGGTGAAGCCACATGAACTCATGTGTAACAGGCACTTTTATACTTAAAAGCCCGAGCTTCTACCCAAATCAAAGAACAACTGCTGACTATTGACAGGCAGCAACTCTGCTGCTGCACAACTGTGCCACCCTCATTATTATATTCTCTCTTTGAATTTGTATTTAACAATCCTTGGACTATGGAATTTCTCGCTCTCTATTTATCTAAAACCATCATGATTAAACACAGCTCCTTCATCTCTCTTGTCAACTTTTTTAAACTTCCAGCAAAACTGACCTCAGCCTCTCCTGTCGGATCTCATCAGAGCTTTGCTTCTGCCAGCTGGGAGCAGATTTCTGTCAGCTGAGAGCAGAGGGGAGTGTCGTGTGAATGGAGCTGAAAAAGCTGTTGCCTTCACGAAGCAAACAGCTGCATTGCAGGGTCTTGCGATTGGCGTTGGCATCAGTTTTGTGATGTCAGTGTCAATTGTGCAATATGGGCAACGGAAATATTATGTTGGAGGAAACCGGAGCCTCTGGAGAAAACCCAACGCAGTCACGGGGAGAATGTTCATACAGTCGGCACCCATAGTCATGATCGAGCCTACAAAGTCTACAATGGTCTTGCTTTCTTTCAGTCATTTACATGTCAAGACTCCAATGTTAGTTGTAAACTTAGAAACATAGAAAATAGGAGCAGGAGTAGGCCCTTCGCGCCTGCACCGCCATTTGATATGCTCATGGCTGATCATCCAACTCAGTATCCCATCCCTGCCTTCTCTCCATACCCCCTGATTCCTTTAGCCACACGGGCCACATCTAACTCGCTCTTAAATATAGCCAATGAACTGGCCTCAACTACCTTCTGTGGCAGAGAATTCCACAGAGTCACCACTCTCTGTGTAAAAAATGATTTTTTCATCTCAGTCCTAAAAGACTTTCCTCTTATCCTTAAACTGTGTCTGTAAACATGTCCAGGTTTCTTCTTTGGGGGATGGACTAATCCTTCAGTGGTCTACCTCACTGGAACTTGCAAAGTTCCTTCAGTTGATTACAAATCATGAGGGCATAAGCATCATTGCTGACACTGTCAAATCACAGAGGACTGGTCTGCTATCGCACCCTTCCATTCCCTGTCTTCAAGAAGATGCAAACCTCCAATTTCACAAAGGATCAGGAAGCAAATGTACCCAGAATGCCCCTTTGCCTCTTGTTGCATTGGCAGCAAATCTGGTCATCCAACCCATAGATGGTGCATGGTGAATATCCCTTGCCTATCCTTTGCTGATAAGTAAATCTAAAATCAGTGGTGTACAGTAATAAATGAAACCAGTGCTGTTACAAACATCACATTTATTGTCGCAAACATGCCATGTAAACCTGTGAACCTCACTTGGAGAGCCAAATGATGTTGTACCAGTGCTGAGATGTGATACCTGAATTCCTTCATGAATTGGTTCTATTCTAGGTTGTTGCCTTGCTACGCTAATAGCTTTATATATGATGAAGGAGAGAGCCTCCAAGGTGTGCGTGTGATCAATATTTAGTGAAATTACCTGCAAAGATGGTGATGTGAACAAAGAATGTCTCCAGAATGTCATCCTTTTTTCTTGACCAGAGAGCATCTGTGACATTTCTAACAATACAGTGGGCAGCAAACACTGAAACATGCCTCCACCTGGTGCGACTTATGCTGTCTTTCATAACTCCAAACATTTTAACATGCGAATAGATTGCACCTCAAAAATATTCCAATAAGTGCATATGTTTCTGTGCATGCTCGGTGATGTAGTTTAAGTTTACATTTATTGTCACATGCACCAATTGGTACAGTGAGATTTGAGTTACCGTTCAGCCACACAAATAAAAAGAACACAACACATGATAGAATTAAACATGAACATCCCCACACAGCGGAATCAACGTATCCTACTGTGAGGGAAGGCAATAAAGTTCAGTCATATTCCTCTTTGTTCACCCGTGGTCGGGGCCTGGAGCCTTCCGCTATGGCGGGCGATGTTCATGCCCTCTCGCCAGGATGATCGAAACTCTGATGTCGGAATGGAAGAACATTCTCAGCGGCTTGGAGTTTCCGAATCGACCACTTCTTACCGGAGACGGCGGCTCCCGAAGTCCACAGGCCGAGCTGGGTGGAGATTCAACACTGGCGGCCCTCGGCAAAGGGATCCCAGGACTCCGCGATGTTAAAGTCAGCACCGCCCGGGGCTGGAAGCTCCGCAGACCACAGCTCCACGGTGTTAAAGTCGGCAGTCCCAACACTCCGGAGCTCCACATGGCGACCATAGTAAGGCATCGCCCGCTCCATGATGGTACTTCAGTGCTGCGTCGCTGCAGTGCTCCGCCAGGAAAGACCGCGCCAATCCAGATGGTAGGCCACGAGGAGGGAGCAAAGATGCGGCTCGGAGGAAAGACGCATCCTCGACCAGGTAGTGACTGAGAAAAACATTTCCCCCTCCCCCTCCCCCTCCCCATCCCTCACATAGAAAGACTAAAAGACCTCCAAAACAAAATCTTTTAACAGACTAAAAATTTAAAAAAAGGATGAAAGGACAAACAGCTGCAGGCGAGGCTGCCGTACTTAACGGCGCCCCCTACCCGTATCCACCCGTGAGCTCACTTGACCCTCTTCTCCTAGTTCTTGGACTTGTCTGTCCTCCTGCTAACTACTGATTTCAATCTCAGTTTGTGCAGCATCATCTTTGGGACTAAGACAGAAACATGCACGATAAGGTGATTCCACTTGTGGAAATGGAGTCTCCCCTCCCCACCCTTTCAAATCTGGGTTCAGAATCAGACTATAACTTTAGACTAGAGATACAACATGGAAACAGGCCCTTTGGCCCACCATGTCCTCACCGACCAGCGAACACCATGTACACTAACACTATCCTACATACTAGTGACTTTTTTATAACTTACCAATTATCCAATTAACCAAGAAACCTGTACGTCTTTGAGTGTGGGATGAAACTGGAGCACCCGGAGAACGTACAAACTCCGTACAGACAGCTCCTATGGTCAGGATCGAACCCGCGTCTCTGGCATTGTAAGGCAGTTACTCTACCGTTGCGCCACTGCGCCTCCCTAAATTTCCTGAGAGTTCTACAGAAACCTGCAGAGTCTGCGCTGAATGTATTCAACTGAACAAAATGCGGAAATATGAAAACATCCATTTGCTGAGGCTGACCAAAAAACGAGTGGTACAATTTGTAACAGCATGATCCAATTTCTAGTTGCAGGTTTCAATAAGTGCCGTGTAAGTATACCCAAGGCTAATTTCCAAAGAGGTGCTATTAGACTTAAAAGCAGTGAAATTGCATGTTAAAGCAGCATTGATTTTCAAATACATAGCACTGAAGAAAGGTAATTCTATATAGAAGAATTTCTGAACAATAATGTTTAGTATGAGTGGCTCTCAAAAATAATTCAGATTGCCAGTCGGGCTCTCCACAACCACTGGTCTGGATGAAGTATATTGGGGCAATCACTGTGGAACAAGGACATCAATGTAGGCCAAATGAACTAACAAACCCAGCACTGTGCAGTTATTTCTATGCAATTCCCAGTTCACGACAAATTGGATGTTTCTCCTAACTTTGTCTTACATCCAACTGTCAGTGAGGAAAGTGCACCTACCGTCCATCCCATGTCACCAGTGAAAGACTACATTGAAGAGACTGAAGAAGGGTCTCGACCCAAAGCATCACCCATTCCTTCTGTCCAAAGATGCTGCCTGTCCCACTGAGTTATTCCAGCATTTTATAAACATAGAAAATAGGTGCAAGAGTAGGCCATTCGGCCCTTCGAGCCTGCACCGTCATTCAATATGATCATAGCTGATCATCCAACTCAGTATCCCATCCCTGCCTTCTCTCCATACCCCCTGATACCTTTAGCCACAAGGGCCACATCTAACTCCCTCTTAATTATAGGCAATGAACTGGCCTCAACTACCTTCTGTGGCAGAGAATTCCACAGATTCACCATTCTCTGTGTAAAAAAGGATTTTCTCATCTCAGTCCTAAAAGACTTCCCTCTTATCCTTAAACTGTGACCCCTAGTTCTGGACATCCCCAACATCGGGAATAATCTTCCTGCATCTAGCCTGTCCAACCCCTTAAGAATTTTGTAAGTTTCTATAAGATCCCCCCTCAATCTTCTAAATTCTAGCGTGTACAAGCCAAGTCTATCCAGTCATTCTTCATATGAAAGTCCTGCCATCCCAGGAATCAGTCTGGTGAACCTTCTCTGTACTCCCTCTATGGCAAGAATGTCTTTCCTCAGATTAGGAGGCCAAAACTGTACGCAATACTCCAGATGTGGTCTCACCAAGACCCTGTACAACTGCAGTAGAACCTCCCTGCTCTTATACTCAAATCTTTTTGCTATGAAATCCTTTGTGTCTATCTTCGGTTTATACCAGCCTCTGCAGTTCCTTCCTACACCAAGACTACAGCAGTTGGCATAGTTAGATGTCATTGAAAATCTCTATTGATTGCAATGCCAATGTGTTGCAAATGCTTTGGAACCAATTGTTATTACCGATATGTAATCATTATGGCAGCTTAGGAAACGCTACAGTCCATTCGCACACTGCCATGTCCCACAACGGCAACAAGATAAATGATCATGTAATCAGTTGGCAAGGGAAAAAAATTGGTCAGAACAGTTGGGAATTACTATTGTCCTTAAATCATCATAAGATTATAAGATCATAAGTGATAGGAATAGAATTAGGCCATTCGGCCCATCATGTTTATTCCACCATTCAATAATGGCTGATCTATCTCTCCCTCCTAACCCCATCCCCCTGCCTTCTCCCCATAACATCTGAAACCCATACTGATCAAGGTGTAGGAGTTCAGACACAAAATGCTGGAGTAACTCAGCAGGACAGGCAGCATCTCTGGGTAGGACTAGGTGATGTTTCGGGTCAGACAGAGAGTCAGGGGAGAGGTAGACACAGAGATAAGGAAGGGTAAGGTGTGAAACGAGACATCAAAAGAGATGTAGATCAAGGAAAATGTAGAATAGATCAGTGTTAGCTTGGAGATGGTGCCCGTCAGAGCAAAAACAGAGATAAAATGTAATCGGGGACAGTTCAGTTCTGTTTAACCAGACCTGATACAATGTACCAAAGAACAATTCAGTATTGCAACACGGAAGTGCCAGAATGGCTTTGTTATGTGTTTAAGTGTCTGGAATGGGACCTAGTGGACATTCAGCATCACTCGGGTTTTCCTAATAAATTGAGTATTGCAAATATTCATTCGCTTCAGCTAATGATAATAAGAAGAAGAATTTGCAATTATGTCCTCTTTCGCACAACCTCAGGAAACCACGTGGCTCTTCAGAGTCAATTAGTACAACTAAGTGTAGTCACTTTTTTTAATATAGTGCGACGTTGCTGGCAACATGTGCTGGCTAAGGCCCCACAAAAGCAATGGCATAATTGACAAGATAATCTGCTTTAATTGTGTTGGTTAAGGTGTAAATATTAGTCAGGCGAGCAGGACAACTCATCTCGCAAGATCTTCCACATGTTAGATGCTGTCTTCATTTTAATGTCTTACTCTCATCTCCTCTGCAACCTCCAATACTGCAGTGTGAACTGTTGTGTGTGAAGTCCTGATCTGCAACATTCAAGTCAATTGATCCTGAGTAGTACAAGAAATCTATTTACGAGCGCTGGAAAGCCAGCGAGGATGCCACGGTAAAATTCCAGGCCCAGCTAGAGTGCCAGGAGAACTACATAGACACCTGTTGATTGTGGCGGGCTTGCATATTGTAATAAGCTACGAATTGAGGTTGGGCAATATTGCTGGCAACAATGCGTCTGTTCTCAACGAGCGCAATGTGGCCTGAAGAAGGGTCTCGACCCAAAACCTCACTACTTCCCAGGGCCGGATTTACCTATAAGCTAGACAAGCTTAAGCTTAGGGCCTCGAGGTCTAGGGGGGCCTCCAGCCAAGGCAGGACACCTACCGTTCAACTCTGGGCGGGCCCCCCTCTCTATCTCTCTCTATCTCTCTCTCTCCATCTCTCCCCGCTATCCGTGTCCGGGCCTCCTCATCCGCCAGCACGGCAGGCCGCCTTGCTCAAGCACATTGCTGCGGCCTCCCCCCTGCACATGCTCACAACCGCGGCTAGCACATCATCGACCGCCCTGAGCATGCCCACTGGTCGGCGCTGGGCACTTTTGGGAATTGTGGGAGATTTGGCTGCCATGGCTGTCCGGTAGCTGCCTCGCCGCCAGCACTGAAAACCAACGCGTAGGGGGCCTCACAAGTGGAACAGCTTAGGGCCTCTCTTCATCTAAATCCGGCCCTGGCACTTCCTTTTCTCTAGCGATGCTGTCTGACCTGCTGAGTTACTCCAGCTTTTTGCATCTATGGTGTAAACCAGCATCTGCAGTTCCTGCCTACATCAGAGTTCCAGGCCCTGATTCAGGCTTTAAATTAATCTACTTACCCAGAATACTACTTGCACTGAAATAAATGCTCTTCAGCCCATCAGTTTTATCATATTCCTTCCTCGCCTCATTGGCCCTTCCTTTCAGACTTACCGGTCATAACTTCAACCTTCCCATCAAACCTATCATTAGCTGACCTGCTCCAGTTCCTACTCCCATGTCATTCTCTGTCATCTCTGAAATATCAAGTCTCTGGAAGGTGTCTGAAGAAGGGTCTCGACCCAAAACATCACCTATTCCTTTTCTCAAGAGATGCTGCCAGACCTGCTGAGTTACTCCAGCATGTTGTGTCTATCTTCGGTATAAACCAGCATCTGCAGTTCCTTCCGACAACTTTTGTCTACTCCACTGCGAAATCTCCTCATGGTATGCCTACTTTGAAGAAGTTCTCCTCTCTCAGACGAGGGTCCTCACCGTCTGTATCTCTTGTTTCCCTTTACCCTGACTCTCAGTCTGAAGAAGGGTCTTGACCTGAAATGTCACCCATTCCTTTGCTTCAAAGATGCTGCCTGACCCGCTGAGTTACTCCAGCTTTTTGTGTGTATCAATGTATTGCGAGCTTGCTTTGAACATAAGGCCTGCGGAATGATGTAACACCGCAACAGCCTCAGGCAGCCCTGTAGCCACAATTACTGTTGCAGATGTCCGATCGGCCTTCCTGAAAGTGAAACCACAGAAAGAAACTGGCCTGAATTGAATCTCAGGTCACCCCCTCTGGACCTATAGGGACCAGTTGGCAGTATTCACAGATATATTTAACCTCTCCTTAATCTAATGTGAGCTTCCCACCTGATTTAAAAAGACTACTCTCATCTTGGTGCCAAAGGCAAACAAAGTAGCTTGCCTCAATAACCACCATCCAGTGGCTCTGACATCCACCACCATGCACCGCTTAGAGGGGCTGAACATTAACCTTACACTCCTTAAGAGCCTTGGTCAAGATAATATGGGCACCTATGTCAGACTCCTATTTCTGTAGGAAGGAACTGCAGATGCTGGTTTACACCAAAAATAGATACAAAATGCTGGAATAACTCAGCGGGACAGGCAGCATCTCTGGAGAAAAGGAATAGGTGATGTTTCGAGTTGGTTTCCAAGGTTTCCGTGCGGTTCCCGGAGGTTCCCGGAGGTTTTGTCAGTCTCACTACCAGCAACCACCTGCAACCTCCGGGAACTGCACGGAAACCTTGGGTGGGGCGCAAAGTCGCCAGTGGTTTCCCTTCAGGTTTCCTAAGTGGGACAGGGGCGTAAGGAAGTCCGGCGTTTCTCCAACAACTCTTACCAACCTCTATAGATGCACCATAGAAAGCATATGTTGCATCACAACTTGGTTTGACAATAGCTCTGCCCAAGACAGTAAGAAATTGCAGAGAGTTGTAGATGTATCCCAGTCCATCCTGCAGACCAGTCTTCTCCGCCAGTTTCCCACTGCTGTCAGACTATTTCTATCTTTACACCATAAATGATTAGATTCACGTATAGTATATTTACCTGGATAATATGCAAACAAAGCTTTTGACTGTGTCTCAGTACAGGTGAAAATTATCAACCAATACCAATACCAATGATATCTAGATGTCAAAGAGGCTGTAGTTTAGTTTACTTTATTGTCACGTGTACCAAGGTACTGAAAAGCAGAAACAGGAAAAGCAAGTACAAAAAAGGCAGTAAGGCCAGTATTGTGAATTTCAGCGCACAATCTGTATGTTTCTGCCCCAATTTTTCAGATTATTTTTCTTTGAGATTCCTGATTTTAGATGTGCAACCATCTCATTGTCTTTGTTCCACTATTTTATCTGAAAAAACGAATGATAAGTGTTAATTTTTTGGGATATTTTATTTTCACAAGCAATTTCTTTAATTACTGGACTGTTTTCAACGAACTGTAATTGTATTAAATTTCGGTCTTAAATTTTTTTGAATCTACAAGCAAGATTTTTGCTCGAGAGTGTCGATGGATATTGAAGGTGTGCGTAATTCAAAATTAAATTAGAATTTGGTATCCTATCAAAATTCAATATGAAGACCTTTTGTCTAACAGAAGATAATAATCATTTGCTTCAAGGGGAAAAGTATTAATTGCAGTGTAATAATCTAATAATACTAACAGTGTAATAAGCAACCACATATGGATAGATTTCATATTTCACTTGACAGTTCTGAAATCCATATAAACTAGTTAAGGGAATAGGAAGGTGAATTGTCAACTGTTTATTCGGCTCGGGCATGTAACAGATGGACATAATGCCTGCACATGTAATGTAAATAAATGAACAGTTCCGATGGTGTGGCTGTTTTAAGCACTAGTCCATTGCATAAATCTCCCTTAGTTATTAATTAAATGGGCTGAGCTCAGAGATTATAAAGGGATAAAATTACTGCTGCTGACCTTTACTAACATCATTGGATGCAAAATGGATGTCTTATAACATTAGTAACACTATTCAAAATTAATAATTTCACATGCCAACAAATAACAGCTTCCAAAAAGGATCCCTCACTTATAGTTTCCTTATCAAAGTCTGTACTGCATATTAACAGCATTTTAATTTGTTACTGTTCTATGGCGCAACAATGATTACGTACTTATGGTAATGAAGTCTTAAGATAGATCTTTAAACACGTGTGTGTGTTGTATTTGTTCCAATAACTGCATGTTGTATAATTAATATGGCATAAAATAGTGCTATCCAGCTGAGAAGATCGTTCCAGTTGGAGTATGATCTAAAGGAAGGAAGTGGCTTGGTAATGAATGACTAGCACGATGCTTTTCTTTACAGAATTGCCATGCGGTAGGACTGAATCTCACACAGATCAAATGTATCACTCCGGAGCCCCATTTGTACTCTTTGTTAGTGCATTGCAATTAGCGTTTCCTGTAATCTTGTCAGCTGTAGACAAGCCACATGATTAATATCGTTCGCTTTGTTTTTGACTTCACAGATGTGAAAAAAGGCGGTATCTGCTAAGTTTGCAGTTTGCAATCGGGGAGTAAATTTCCAAAGATTCTGCATTATGCCTTGCACTGAGACTGTAGGGAACTTACAATACAACAAATACAAGCTCTCTTTTTCTTTGGAGTCACAAGGATATGTAGATGTAGAATACAAATTGCTGGAGTAACTCAGTGGGTCAGGCTTCATCTCTGGAGGACATGATAGGCGAGGTGTCGGGACGGGACCTTCCTCAGCCTGATTGTGGTAGGGTGGAGAAAGCTGGAAAACTGGTGGGTGGCCTGACAAAGCCTGGCCAGTGATGGGTGGGTACAGAGGAGGGGCGTTTTGATTGCCAGAATCACACTACAATGGAGAAACAGCACTTTATATTCCTCATGGATAACAACTCCCCCTTCTTTTCCCATCCCTTTCTTACACCGCTCCATTTCTCCCTCTATCCTATTCCCTTCCCCCTAGTTGCCCCCTCCCCCCTCCTCCCCTCATCACATGTCCATGTCCTCCAGAGAAGCTGCTGGAGCTGATCAGTTACTTCGGCACTGTGCTCTGCTCTCTTTTTACTTGACTGATATTCCTCGTATAAACCTTGCTACTGTTAGCTGGGGTCCTTCTGGTTGTGATGGTGGCATACACATGCATGGTCAGTCTCTGTATTGACATCACTCTTGGACATTGGCAGTGTGCTACTGTGCAAACAGTGAGGCCCCCTGTTTCAGCCGCTCTGCAGAAACAGAACCTGAAACAACAGCACATTGAACTAACAACAGGCAAGATCTGTTAGTGTTAGAGCTGGGAATGAGGGACAATATGTGATGACAGTAATGGTGCTTACATTGGTAATCTACACAATACAATCCATTATGAATTAACAAAGGGACAAAGTCAATTGACAAGAACAGCTAAGAGGCATCATTTACTGATCGTGTAGGAAGAGTGAAGGTTCTCGACACAAACATCTCCCACTCCTTCTCTCCAGAGATGCTGCCTGGCCCGTTGAGTTACTCCAGCATTCTGTGTCTATCTCAGGAACTGCAGATGTTGGTTTACACCGAAGATAGACACAAAATGCTGGAGAAACTCAGCGGGACAAGCAGCATCTCTGGAGTGAAGGAATGGGTGACATTTGGGTCGAGATCTTTCTTCAGACTGAGAGTCAGGGGGGATGGAAACCAGAGAGATGGAAGGGTACAAAGAGCCTGTAAGGTGTGAAAAGGACAGATCAAAGGAGACAATGTTCAAGGAAATGTACAATGGTTCATTGTTGGCTGCGGGGAAGGAGACAACGAGGTATACAAACAGTAACATTAATCAGGAGCACAGGGAAATTTGTAGGAGAATTTGGGTGGGGGAGGTACGGAGAGAGAGGGAAAGCAAGGGTTATTTGAAGTTAGAGAAATAAATATTCATACTGCTGGGTTGTAAGCTGCCCAAGCGTAATACGAGGTGCTGTTCCTCCAATTAGCGCTGGGCCTCACTCTGACAGTGGAGGAGGCCCAGGACAGAAAGGTCAGTATGGAATGGGAGGGGGCGTCACCCAAGTATTTAACAACTGGGAGATCATGTAGGCCCATTGTTTCTGCCTACTCCTGTCCCATGAGCAAAGGTGCTCAGCGAAACGATCGCCCAGTCGATCTTGCCGATACATTGTTCTTGCCGATATATAGGAGTCCACATGCAGAACGGTGGATGAGGTTGGAGTAGGTGCAAGTGAACCTCTGCCTCACCTGAAAGGACTGTCTGGGTCCTTGGATGTAGCCAAGAGGGAGGTAAAGGGACAGGTGTTGCACCTCCTGCGGTAGCAGGGGAAAGTACCTGGGGAGGGGGTGGTTTGGGTGGGAAGGGACGAGTGAACCTGTGGAGTGAATGGTCTTTGCAGAAAGTGGAAAGGGGTGGAGATGGAAAGATGTGGCTAGTGGTGGAATCCATTTGGAGGTTACATCAATGTTGGAGGATTATGCGCTGTATGCGACGGCTGATGGGGTGAAAGATGCGGACTGGGGGACTCTGTCTCTGTTGCGACTGGGGGTAGGAGCGGAGCTGCGGGATATTGAGGAGACCTGTGTGAGGAATTGGGAGTTGGGGATTGAGTCTTTCCAGGAGGCAGGGTGGGAAGAAGTGTAGTCTAGATAGCTGTGGGAGTCAGTAGGTTTATGAAAGAGAAGGGAAATATCAGAGATGGTCCAAGTGAATTTGAGTGCAGGATGGAAATTGGTAGTGAAGATAATGAAGTCCGTGAGTTCTGCATGGGTGCATGGGTTAGCCCCAATGCAGTCAGTAATGTAGCGGATATAGAGTTTGGGGATTGAGCCAGTCTACGCCTGGAACGGATTGTTTGACGTACCCTACAAAGAGGTAGGCATAGCTGGGACCCATCCGAGTGCCCATGGCTATGCCTTGGATTTGGAGGACGAGGGAAGAGTCGAAGGAGAAATTGTTGAGAGTAAGGACCAGCTTCGTTAGGTGGAGGAGAGTGTTGGTGGAGGAAAATTGGCTGGTTCTGTGGTCAAGGAAGTAACGAAGGGCTTTATGGCCTTCCTGGTTAGGGATGGAGATGTAGAGTGACCGAGGTGTAAAGATGAGGGAGTAGGGGCCTGGAAAATGGAAGTCATTGAAGAGATGAAGAGCATATGTGGTGTCTTGGACATAGGTCGGGGAGGGATTGGACCAGGGAAGGATAGGATGGAGTCGAGGTACGTGGAAATGAATTCAGTGGGACAGGAGTAGGCAGAAACAATGGGTCTGTTAGGGCAGTTCTATTGATGGATTTTGGGGAGACGGTAAAACTGGGCCGTGCGGGTCTGGGGAACGATAAGATTGGTGGCTGTGGGTGGCAGACAGCTGGAAGTAATGAAATTAGAGATGGTCTGCGAGATGATGTCCTGGTGCTCATCAGATGGGTCATGATCCTAGGATAAGTAGAAGCAGGTGTCTGAGAGCTGGTTCCTGGAAGAGGTCAACTCGTCTCTATTCCACCCCCCCCCCTGATTCTCAACACGAAATGTTATTCATTCTCTCCAGAGATGCTGCCTTGTGTCTCTCTTTTACTTATTGTTACGTCCATCGACAAACATCTGTACGATTTCCACTGGATTGCATACAGTAAATATGAAATCATATGAAATCACACTGCCTCGGCAAGATCAGCAGCATAATCAAGGGCGAGTCGCTCCCTGCTCACTCCCTCTTCTCCCCTCTCCCTTAGGGCAAAAGATGTAGAATTGTGAAAACGCACACCTCCAGATTCAGGGACAGTTTCTTCCCGACTGTTATCAGGCAACTGAATCATCCTACCACAACTAGAGAGCAGTCTTGAACTACTATCTACCCCGTTGGTGACCCTCGGACTATCTTTGATCGTACTTTGCTGGCTTTATCTTGCACTAAACGTTATTCCTTTATCATGTTTCTATACACTGTAAATGGCTCGATTGTAATTGGCTTTACACTGAGTAGTTAGCATGCAACATAAGCTTTTCACTGTACCTCAGTACACGTGACAATAAACTAAACTGATAACAAAGTATGGTTGGGTATATCCCACTATTCTTATTCTGTGTAATATTCTGTGTAATTTGAAATATCACATCTCCGAAGCTGATGGAGGATCATTTGATGCTATTTCAGCACCGCCTCCTAAAAAGATTAAAATGGTGTGAATTACAAACAAAGTGAAAGATATATCCTGAAATCTACTTTAAACTTTTATTGCTATCAGTCTACGAGTGTATAAATAGATAATGTCTGTTCCTCTCACTGTCCGCTGATCAGTGTGAGCTTCTGCAGGTTTGCCCATGGGTTTTTCCTCTGGGAGACAATTAACATTTTAAGCACCAAATGATTGTTCATCATTTGCATGAGGTTGTCATGGACAAAATAAGATATTCACCAAACTAAACGCTGCGCTGAGTATTCATCTGGGGAACATATGATTCTGGAAGTGGTTCAGTCTCCTCTGTTCTGTCAGAATAAACAATAACTTTACAGAAACAAGGTAGTCACCAGCTGTCACTCTATTTTTAGCACCATGTATTGCCTGAAGAAAGTCATTAATGTTTCTACTTGGTTGAATTACCTGGTGTCGCTTCCTGTTACTGTTTGCAGTATAATGAAGATGATAAGAAGCTAGCATTAAATAGGTTTAAACCTCCCATTTTGTTTTTAGTTACATACTAAACTAAGTGGGACACGGGAGGCCTGGTGCCCCCAACGCAACCCGTTCCCCAATGCAATATTCCACCACTCACCTGTTCCCCCAATGCAACCCGTCCCCCCCCCCAACGCAATATTGCACCACTCACGCATAGCTCTCAACTGTGCAGGCATGGCTCATTTCCCCACATCCCCCAGCACTCCTCCCCCCTCCTCTTCACCCTCCCTCTTCTTTCCCCTCTCATCCTCCCCAAATCTCTCCCTCCCTCTCTTTTCCCCCTGCCCTCAGTTACTCCCTCCATCCATCCATAAACACACACAGTTCCTTCCTCCACAGGTCATTCATTGTTAGCTGTGGTTTAGATCCTGTTGACTTGACGATTGGACCAGTTTGCAAGGTGTGTGTGTGTGTGTGTGTGTGTGTCCTGCCTGCCCAAAACATCTCTCCAGAGATGCTGCCTGTCCCGCTGAGTTACTCCAGTTTTTTGTGCCTACCTTCGATTTAAACCAGCATCTAATGTAGGAAGGAACTGTAGATTTGTTTATTATTGGATGCTGAACATTTTCAGTTTGAGTCCATTAATAGAGTCTGCACACGTGTCTTCAGATAATAACAACTGCAAAGTTATTTGGAAAGTGGTGAAATCATTGGACAAAGTCAGCATGGATTTACGAAAGGTAAATCAGGTCTGACGAATCTTATAGAATTTTTCCTGCCTGCCTGCCTGCTCGCTGCTGCCTCTGGGCCGTGGGGGGGATGGAGTCGGTGTTCCCCACGGTGGGCACCATGAGTTTCGATGAGCTCGATGGAGAAGATCTCCTCCGAGAAGGCCGTGAGGGTGAGTTACCGCAATGGCGGCGGTGGAGGAGACGGACCCAGGCGGCGGGTAGACGGGACCGCCATTGCCACAGAGGGCAAGGGGAGAGGGGTGAGTGATGAGGGATAGAGAGATGAGACCAGGGCCTCCACTGAACCCCCCCCCTCTCCGCGGCCGCCGCTGGTGGTGGGGGAGACGATAGACAAGTTACTGTGAGGAGGGGAGAGACGAGTTTGTGAGTGAGGCGGGACAGGCCACCGCCAGTGGGGCAGGAAGGGGCGTCGCCATCCCGGCCGTGGCATTGACTGACAGGAGAAGAGACCAATCTGCATGGCGCTGACTGAAGGAATCTGTGCACGCGCGGTTTTAAATATTTTTAAACCTCGATAACTTTTACAATATACCACTGATTGGAACAAAACTTGTTGCACTCACAGCACAGGAGAACGGCGAGTAACCTGGCGTAAAATCGTGGCGCTATCACATACCATTTTTGCGCAAATAGAAAAACTAGATAGATAGATAGATAGATAGATAGATAGATAGATAGATAGATAGATAGATAGATATAGATAGATAGATATGTTATGCTGGCTGAGGAGCAGGTGAGGCGAGGCAGCTTGATGCACAAGACAAAAGTAACCAATGGGGACTCCCCCCAGAGCACTAATACAGCTCCCACAAAGCTCTGATAATCTGCTTTCCATTTGTTCAAAAATCCTGGTGGTTCAACATCTAAGGTGATAAGTGATGTGAGCATAATTAGGCCATTCAGCCCATCAAGTCTACTCCACCATTCAATCATGACTGATCTATCTCTCACTCCCAACCCCATTCTCCTGCGTTCCTATAACCTCTGACACCTGTACAAAACAAGAATCTATCTATCTCTGCCTTAAAAATATCTATTGGCTTGGCCTCCACGGCCCTCTGTGGCAAATAATTCCACAGATTCACCACCCTCTGAGTAAAGAAATTCTTCCTCATCTCCTTCGTAAAGGAAGTCCTTTAATTCTGAGATTATGACCTCTAGTCGTAGACTCTCCCACTAATGGAAACATCCTCTCCACATCCACTCTATCCAAGCCTTTCACTATTCGGTAAGTTGCAACAAGGTCCCTCCCCCCTTCTAAACTCCAGCGAGTACGGGCCCAGTGCCGTCAAACGCTCATCATATATTTACCCACTCATTCCTGGGATCATTCCTGTAAATCTCCTCTAGACCCTCTCCAGAGCCAGTATATCCTTCCTCAGATATGGTGCCCACAATTGCTCACCATACTCCAAATGTGGCCTCACCAACACCTTATAGAGCCTCAACATCACATCTGTCTCACTGGGTGCTGATTCCAGAGCTCCCTTTACAAATGGGGAGAAAGATAGAGAAACACATCTTCAAGACGGCTGCCTATAGTGAAGTGATGGAAATTACAGATGTTATTAGGGGTAGAAACAAAGGAAATCTGGTGATGTTTATCAGTTGAGAGAACGTTACAGAATAGAACACGGCAGAGGAAGATTGAGATTAGCCTGGCTGATAAAATGTTTGGTGAGGTTATTGTCTGATATCAAGGAGGGCACCTCATGAGCAGTGACTGTAAGTTCATAACATATTTAACTCAAAGTGTACCTGGCTCACAAGGTTTATAGAAACATACCATCCATGGCACTCTGAATATCAACCGTTTTGTCTTTGGAGATTTATAGTAGAGAATTAAGTAATTTTACAACTTACATTTTAAATCTAATGTTGATTAGTACGGGTGTCAGAGGTTATGGGGAGAAGGCGGATGGGGAGAATGGGGTTAGGAGGGAGAGATCGATCAGCCATGATTGAATGGCGGATTAGACTAGATGGGCCAAATGGCCGAATTCTGCTACTATCACTTATGATCTTGTGATCTAAACTCATAGGACCGTGTTTTCAGAAATATATTCTATGACTAGCACGTAACAATGGCTTTAGTGCATTGGTTAAATCATTTTAATCATTCATACGTATTGGGAAAGGAACACGTTTAATAGCAGCAATCAAGGGATTGCCTGCGAAACCACATGAATTTTTCATGCTTTTCACTGGCTGTAAGTCAACCCCTGCCCAGCACAGTTTACCAGGTGCTGTGTTACATCCTGCTGCGGGTGATTGTATGGGTCCCCTGAGGAATGAAGACCAGAGCTGGCAAGCGCAAACAAAGGAGCTGAGTATAGGTAGCGCTGCAGTTGACGTGTGTGCTAACAGGATATATTTAAACTGCCGTGTGTACACGATGATGCGTTGACATTTTTTGGTGAGTAATTTTTGACCTAGTTATGTGTGTGGTACGGACAAATTTTGTTCAGTAACCTTTACCATATGCTGCTCGCATTGTGGGACCGTGCTTGAATAGTCACTCGGATAGAAATGAAATTCATTTGATGGATGTATTGCCAGCAAGACATTACAGCATTTCAGCACCTGCGATATTCTTTGATAACCTTGACAATAAACCTTTACAAGATTAGGAAAAAAATTCCATGAAGTAAAAGAATTCTATCATTTGAATCGCCTTATCTCTAAAGTCCTCAAGCCAACTTTGTTATTGTCATTTGTTCTGCAGTTTCAGTTTTTTATACACATTGATTGTTAAGTATTTCTTAATCCTCGTGCTTTTACTTAATGCAGTGTCATCACAATTCCAGCTGCATTCCTGTGTTCCCTGGAAACCAAGCAAAGTTACTGCTAGAAATTAGGAATTAATTGGTGCACGGTTGGGGTGAAAGCTTTGTAATTGGGAGGCAGTTTAATTGAAGATGGGGCCACTCAGCCTTCCATTAATCTTGTCTGCTCTTTGCAACATGCTTATTGCTTCACTACAAGTTAATTATTGTTTAATTTCATGTTATTAAGATTTTTGTACTACACCTGTTATATTAATGTCAATTTGCGACCTTTGTACACATTTTGCCTGTTAATAATGCCACGGAATCTGTGCTCTTCATTTTTGTCGGATTTCATCGGTCCATGCATTTTTTTAATTGTGCTATAAAAGGCAGAGAGAGAACTTACTGTGAGCTTGCCATCAACACACACCACAAAATCTGTTCAAACTCAGTGAGGAGGTGGCCAAGTGGATAATCTCGTGGTCCGCTATTTCCTCCGTTTCACTTCAAGTGATAATTTTAGCCTTGTGGGTAGAAAAAAAGGCGGCATGGTGGCGTAGCGATGGAGCTACTGACTTACAGCGCCAGAGACCCAGGTTCGATCCTGACTACGGGTGCTGTCTGTACCGAGTTTGCACGTTCTCCCCATGACCTGTGTGGGTTTTCTCGGAGATCTTCGGTTTCCTCCCACACTCCAAAGATGTAGAGATTTGTAGGTTAATTGGCTTGGTATCAAAAATCAAAAATTGTCTCTAGTGTGGGTAGGGTAGTGTTAATGTGCACGGATCGCTGGCCGGTGCGGACCCGGTGGGCCGAAGGGCCTGTTTCCAAGCTGTATCCCTCAACTAAACAAAGCTAAATCCAGTCTCAGGGTCCGTGGTTTGTAGGTTCAATTCCTACTTCAGGGATTGAAAGCACAAATATTTTGGCCAAAGTGCAGAGCTGAGAGAGCCCTACTGTTTGGGGAGGTGCTGTGATTTGGATGAGATAATATCTCATGGGATAACTATCTCAGGTTGACATACTAGATCATAAGTTACTACTACAAAGAAGAGCAGGGAAGCTGGAAAGGGTGCAGAGAAGATTTACGAGGATGTTGCCAGGATTCAAGGTTCTGACCTATAAGGAGAGATTGAGCAGGCTAGGACTATTCCTTGGAGCGCAGAAGGAGAAGGGTGCTCTTATAGAGGTGTACAAAATCATGAGAGGAATAGATTGGGTTGATGCACAGAGTCTCTTGCACAGAGTAGGGGAAATTGAGAACCAGAGGACATTGTTTTAAGATGGAAGGGGGAAAGATTTAATAAGAACCTGAGGGGCACCTTTTTCACACAAATGGTAGTGGGTGTATGGAACGAGCTGCTGGAGGAGGTACTTGAGGCAGGGACTATCGCAATGTTTAAGAATCATTGAGACAGGTACATGGATAGGTTTAGAGGGATATGGGCCAAATGCAGGCAGGTGGGACTCTTGTAGATGGAACAAGTTTTTCGGTGTGGGCAAGTTGGGCCAAAGGCAAGTTCCACACTGGATGACTCTGACCCTCTATGACCCTATGACAGGGCAGTCATCTTAAGTGCCTCGGTCGAAACTGATCTCTCAATTAGTAATTACACTCCTGATGAAAATCAATGCTTTTCTCTTTTTCTCTCCCCCCTCCCGTTTCCTCTCTCCTTCCACTTTTGTCATGTTTATCTCTACTTTGTTTTCAATTTCTCCTTTTACCCAGAAATTCTGAATAATAGTAATTTCACATTCCAGATAGTCAGGCACTGTTTGCATGTTGAATGTTTCAATAAAGTTGTGCTAAAACTCCCTCAGTTTTCATTATAACAGAAACAAAATGGTACTTGAAGTTTCCATTCAATCCAAAGAAAGGGAATGGCATCTTGCATCCAATTTTCCAGGGATCTTTACTAATGAAGCAAGATTTTTAATGAGATCACACACTCAGAGTTGATGTGTCACCTCACTGGCTTCACAACCAACTCTTTCATTCTCAAGACCTTCTCCTTAGAAAATGATCAGGTGTTCTCCTTACTCCTGTGCCTCAATGTAATTCATTGATAAACCACCTTCAAATGCACTGCTATCACTTATTTCTGACATAGAGCTCAGTAGTTCCGTGGCTATCTCTCAGCTGTATTCAGGCCATTTACAAGTCTCAAGACAAAAGCAATTCTTTAAATATGTGTTATAACTGTACTTCCAAACTAATTGGTCCCATAGGTGGATTGATGACAAGTAGTTGCATATTAACAAGATCACCACTTGCCTGTAATACTTCAGTCTGGTTCAAATTCTAACAGGTGTTGTTGTAAAATTATGACACGTATTATTTCCAACACTCTGGTGCGACGTTGATCCTGCCAAACATGTCTGTTGATCCAGTTGACTTTGTCTCAAAGTTTCACAGATCAGTGGAATGCTTACCCAAAGAAGCTGCTGGTCATGAGCAGATTGATCTTTAACTGACACAAGTTCAGGGAGAAAAGGCTGCTCTGCTGTGATCAGACCTAACTTATTATAAAGCCCATGAAGTAATGAACTAATTATGAGTAACTGGATCCTAAGCTAAACTAAAAACTAAACTAGATCAGTTTATCTGAAGAAGGGTCTCGACCCGAAACATCTCTCCAGAGATGCTGCCTGTCCCGCTGAGTTACTCCAGTTTTTTGTGCCTGCCTTCGATTTAAACCAGCATCTACTGTTCCTTCCTACACTGTAGATTTGTTTATTATTGGATGCTGAACATTTTCAGATGGAGTCCATTAATAGAGTCTGCACACGTGTACTCTGTCTTCAGATAATAACAACTGCAAAGTTATTGATATTATCAGTGGTATGTCTGCATGTGCGTGTGTAGCCTTCCACAGTGGATTTATTTCCTTTCCTCTTCTTACGCCTGGTGTTTCCACTCTGGCTGGGGTTTTCCAAGCAAGTGTCTGTTTGGCACACTATGTAGTGCATTTGGCTGGTAAAATGGAAGAATCTGTTTGGTGAGTATTGGAAGATTAAGAAAAGAAAGGAAGGTGCACAAAAAAGCTGGAGAAACTCAGCGGGTTTAGCAGCATCTATGGAGCGAAGGACCATTTCGGGCCGAAACCCTTCTTCAGACTGATCGGGGTTGGGGGGCGGGGAGAAGAAAGGAAAAAAGAGGAGGAGCTCGAAGGCTGGGGGATGGGAGGAGACAGCAGGAGGGCTGAGGAAGGGGAGGAGACAGCAAAGGCTAACAAAATTGGGAGAATTCAATGTTCATGCCCCCAGGATGCAGACTCCCCAGCCAATATGAGGGGCTGTTCCTCCAATATCCAGTGTTGCTCGCTCTGGCCATGGAGGAGACCCAGGACAGAGAGGTCGGATACGGAGTGGGAGGGGGTTGAAGTGTTGAGCCACTTGAAGTGTTGAGTCAGGTTGGTTATTGCGGACCGAGCGGAGGTGTTCGGCGAAACGATCGCCCGACCTCCGCTTGGTCTCACTGATATAGATCTGCTGACATCTAGAGCAGTGGATGCAATAGATGAGGTTGGAAGAGATGCAGGTAAACCTCTGTCGCACCTGGAACGACTGCTTGGGTCCTTGAATGGAGTCGAGGGGGGAGGTAAAGGGACAAGTGTTGCATCTCTTGCGGTTGCAAGGGAAAGTGCCCGGGGAGGGGGTGGACCGAGAGGGAAGGGAAGAATTGACAAGGGAGTTATGGAGGGAGCAGTCTTTGTGGAAGGCAGATATGGGGGGAGATGGGAAGATGTGGCGAGTGGTGGGGTCACGTTGGAGGTGGCGAAACTGATGGAGGATTACATGTTGTATGTGACGACTGGTGGGGTGAAAGGTGAGGACTAGGGGACTCTGCCCTTGTTGCGAGTGGGGCGATGGGGAGAGAGAGCAGTGTTGCGGGGTATGGAAGAGACCCTGGTGCGAGCCTCATCTATGGTGGGGGAGGGGAACCCCCGTTCCCTGAATAATGAAGACATTTCAGAAGCCCTGGTGTGGAACACCTCATCCTGGGAGCAGATGCGGCGTAGGCGGAGGAATTGGGAGTAGGGGATGGAGTCCTTTCAGGAAGCAGGGTGGGAAGAAGTGTAGTCCAGATAGCCATGGGAGTCAGTAGGTTTATAGTGCATGTCGGTCAGAAGTCTATCACCTGCAATGGAGATAGTGAGGTCAAGGAATGGTAGGGAAGTGTCGAAGAAAAGAAAGGAATTCACTTTACCGAAACGACGAAGCATTGCCGATATCAGTAGTGGGCAGCAACTTGTAAAATACCATAAATAATTTAAACGAGTGGATCTTATCATACTTGGCAACTGACTAAATTAATGCAACAATCTTTAATTGAAAGTTCTTAATTAATTTTTTGTTGCATTTCATCCATCTGTGGATTTTAGAGATTGGAAGGACATAGAAGGTTAGCTGTGAGACTACATGTTTATGTGCTGGCAGCATAGCTGAGTACTTGAAATTCGGGTAAATTGCTGTTGTTTGCACATGTCTCCCATCTCTCAGCCTACCCGAATCTGGCCCAGTTCACTTGCTTTAACTAGGATCAGCCAATAAGAACAGTGAACATTAAAAAAAACTGGAAATCGACACAAAATGGTGGAGTAACTCAGCGGGACAGGCAGCATCTCTGGAGAGAAAGAATGGGTGATGTTTCAGGTCGAGACCCTTGTTTGGTCTGATTTTAATAACTGGTCTGTCAATTGCTTACCATTTCATAAACCTATGTCTACTTTGAAGAAGAAGACCTGGACTTTCCACACAAACAATGAATTTACTGGCATCAGTCCAATTTTAGTTTGTGCTGGTCATTGGACTTATGGATTGAAGAAAATTCCTGTTGTTACAGAACTCTTGTACTTTCCACATATAATAGGCCCACCAGCTCAAGCAATACTGAATGGTATTTATTTGTGTCATTACCATTCATTATTACTAAGGCAATAAAAAATGTTAAATCTCCATACTTTATTGTCTAATTCTGAAATAAAGGCTAGAAATTGGACTTATAGTCACAGGAATTTAGAAGGACGAGAGGGGATCTTGGAGAAACATATAAAATTCTTAAGGCATTGGACAGGCTAGATGCAGGAAAAATGTTCCTGATGTTGTGGGAGTCCAGAACCAGGGGTCACAGTTTAAGAATAAGGGGTAGGCCATTTAGGACTGAGATGAGGAAAATCGTTCTCACCCAGAGAGTTGTGAATCTGTGGAATTCTCTGCCACAGAAGGCAGTGGAGGCCAATTAACTGGATGTTTTCAAGAGAGAGTTAGATATATCTCTTACGGCTAAAGGAATCAAGGGATATGGGGAGAAAGCAAGAACAGGGTACTGATTCTGGGTGATCAGCCATGATCATATTGAATGGAATGGAATTGGTGCTGGCTCGAAGGGCCGAATGGGCTACTTCTGCACCTATTTTCTATGTTTTTTATGTTTCTATTAAATATCTGTGGACCTAATAGCCTATTTATCAAGGAACTTTCCTGGTAAAACCAACCTGAAAGAGTTTCTGTGTTTAAGAGGGAACTGCAGATGCTGGAGAATCTAAGGTTACACAGAAGGAATGAAAAAGCTGGAGTGAAAACTCAGCGGGTGCAGCAGCATCTATGGAGCGAAGGAAATAGGCAACGTTTCGGGCCGAAACCCTTCTTCAGAATGGTGGTTTCGGGCCGAAACGTTGCCTATTTCCTTCGCTTTTTAGATTCTATTGCTGTGGACCCGCTGAGTTTCTCCAGGAACTTTTTTGTAAAACCAACCTGAAAGAGTTTCTGTTTCCCTGTTATTTCACTTAAGCCCATCTCCAAATAACATGAGGAGAGACCTGAGGGGCTGCTGTAAATACATTATTGTCCGGACCATCTTGGGGTGATATATTTTGACTGTGGTCCACCTGGTTGATGCGTATCATGGCTGATCCTTCGCTGATTGCATGTTCACATTTACAAACCTACTGGGAGGAAGATCTGGAAGAAGTCAGGAATGGAAGCTCACCTTGTAAGCCAAGCCGTCAGCAGCCAATTATGAGGCCTACCCAAAGCCCCGATGGAAAATGGAATTTGTTTAGTGAAATAAAAATTGAGATGCTTTATCTTTATTCACTCACTTATTACCTGTCTTTGGGTACACAAAACAGATGGCCATTCAACTCTCATCCAAGAGTTTTTGATGAATATGAATATGAATTCTAGATGCATTCTGCATGTACAGAGACAACGAAATGCATTAGACAACGAAATGCACATGCATGGCAAGGTTTGTGTGATTTTATTTGATACAGCTTTTTCTACATCTGGAGAATAAAAATATAATTTCCAGGTCCGGCTAGTGTTGTCACTTTACCAGGAGCTGGTTTGAAACTGGATAAGGCACCCTTGAATATTTTGCACTACTACCCAGCAGACCTATAAGTGGAGACAATATAGGAGTAAATATTATGTGGGAATCTAATATTCCATTGATAAATGCACTATGATAATAGACATTATGAGCATTATCAGTGAATTCATTACCATCAACCACTGGAGCAACCTTTGAAAGGCTGAAACATTTAATTTCCAATTTTTGGTGGGCTCTCCATGAAAGGATGGTTCATGGACTTGTATAACAACCGAGGCATAGGACCTGATCCAGACCAACCCAGCCCATGGTTTTTGAATATCGCAGCCATAAATATGTTTGTTTAGTGTCTCTTCCTGAAGCTGTTAAATATAGAAGCTGTTAGATATAGAAAGTTAAACATAGAACCTTATTTTCCTGACACTACTTTCTTAATATATCACAAAATCCTCTTAACTGACACACCCCCTTCCATTAACAACCATTCTAAGTGAGATCATCTGGTGCTGCATAGATTTTTCTTTGCATTTCAAGACCAGAGAATGCTTTCTACTCCAGCCGGCCAACAGAAAAAAACAGGACAATGTGTTTCACTGCCTTCATCACCAGTATGTCAGATTCCCTTCATATTATTTAATCATTTTGTCTCATGCAGCGCTGCTATCTGGATAGGCCCATTATATCAAAGACATTGGTGAGAATTGGAGCAGTGAGGAAGAATCATATGTTTGCAAAGGATTCATTAGAAAGTTTAAAAATCTGGAAATTCCAACACGAAGTTCAATACCATTCACAAATCGTTAGCATATGAAGCTGTCAACACCTGTACACAGCAAGATGTAGGTACAGGCTGACATATGGCAAGAAATATTCACATTAGAGAAATGCCAAAATCATTTCCATCTAATTAATCACCTACTTTTGACATGCAATAGCATTAGTCACTGACTATCCTATAATCAACATCCAGGGGTTCATAGTTGAAATTCAGCTGGACCAGCCACATAAATATCATTGATGCAATAGCAGAGCAGAGACTGAGTATGTGTAGGAAGGAATTGCAAGTGCTGGATTACACTGAAGATAGACACAAAATCCTGGAGTAATTCAACTCTGGAGAGAAGGGATGGGTGACGTTTCGCGTCGAGACCCTTCTTCAGACTGAGTACCCTGTGGTGAGTGACCTATTGTACCTCCATACACCCCATCAACAAGGCAATTTTCTCTACTTGCCTGAATAAATGCAGCCCCAACAACACTCAAGCTGCCTGTCCCGCTGAGTGTTTTGTGTCTATCTGTGGTTTAAACCAGCATCTGCATTTCCTTCTTACACAACACTCAAGAAACTTTCACCATCTTTGACAACAGATCCATCACTGGCACACAGGGGTTACAGTGCAAATATACTCACCCAGGCGGCTCCAACATCTGTGACCTCAAACAGGAGCAAAGCCTTAGATGCATTTTAGTGCTGTTTTCATTGTAACTCTGATGTGAGATTTCCTTTTCCTGAAGATTTTGTGAGATTAAGGCCTTTTTCACTGTAATTGCCAGACGAACAGCAGGAATACTGAGAACCCATGAGCACAGATTGTCTTCCTTGCAGAAAACATGTTCCCAGAGATTTAAATAGTGTGCTGAACACGAGTAAATGTTATTTTCAGCTGAGTCATATGTATCTGGCAATTTCCACAATCGGCATTTACCATAAGACTCTCGTTGGGCTACCATTTTGAATAAAGCAGCATTGAATTAGTGATTTGTTAAAGGCAGGTTGGAAGTAACATTACTCTGCAGCCCAAGCGTCTACTTCTGGGATTATTAGATCAGCCATGATCGAATGGTGGACCAGACTCGATGGGCCAAATGGCCTAATTCTGCTCTATATTATTCCACTATATTTGTTTATTTATTGAGTATTGGTGCATGTGTATATATACTATATGAATTTTCTTTCTCCCGTTATGTACTATGGGCGGGAAAGGAATGGAGGGTTATGGTCTGAGCGCAGGTATATGGGACTAGGGGAGAATACGTGTTCGGCACGGACTAGAAGGGTCGGGATGGCCTGTTTCCGTGCTGTAATTGTAATATGGTTATATGGTTTATATGTTTACATATTCTGTTGTGCTGCAGCAAGTAAGAATTTAATTGTCCTATCTGGGACATATTACAATAAAACACTCACTCTTGACTTGACTCTGTTTTATGGTCCTATGAACAAACCTCAGTTGGAACATGGATCCTGAAATATGTCAAATACTTGTGAAATAACCAAGCACTTGCATTTTTATGATCTTCTCTCACAGCCAGGACATTCCAATTTGGCTCATGTTCATGAGATAAATGAATTTTTGAGGGGAAATGTACCAAACCCCACAGGATATATGAAACCGTAGTTCCAAACAGGTGCCTACAAGAGTGGAACATTTCCTGTGTAGGGGAATCAAGGACCAGGACACAGAGGTGAGGGGGGAAAGATGAAAGATTTAATAGGACCCTAAGGGGTAACTTTATTTACACAAAGAATGCTGGGTGCATGGAACGAGCTGCCGGAGGATGTAGTTGAGGCTGGGACTATCGCAACGTTTAAGAAACATTTAGACAGGTACATACAGTACATTTAGAGAGGACAGGTTTAGAAGAAAATGGGCCATGCACAGTCAGGTGGGGACAGTGTAGATGGGGCATGTTGTCAGTGTGGGCAAGTTGAGACGAAGGGCCTGTTTCCACACTATATGACTCGATGACACTTTAAAATTATTTTGAAACAAGCTTCTATAGTTTTTTTTACTTCATTGTCACATTCAAAAACCTCCACAGAGATAGGATATGCAAAGGAAAATGAGATAAATGAATGTTTTGGGGGGAATGTACCAAACCTGGCACAATACATCTTTTTTCGTGTCCATCTTGTTATAAATTTGGACCTCGCTGTCATCGTCCGTCTTGAAAAGGACACAAGCTTCCTGCGACAATCAGTGGGAGCCATCACTTGTCGTAATAGATGATGGTGGGAGCAGAATTGGCTCAGGATACTTCCAGTTTCCAGCCCCGCAATGAGGACGCTTCTGCTATGGACCATATATGAAACCATAGTTTCAAAGAGAAGATGTTGCCAGCAGGAGGGGAATATTGCAGTGCAGTGGAATCAAGAACCAGAGGACATAGGTTTAAGGTGAGAGTGGAAAGATTTAATCAGAATCTGAAGGGCAAGTTTTTCACGCAGAGAGAGAAACAAGCTGCCAGTGGAGGTAGTTGAGGCAGGTACCATAACAACATTTAAAATACATTTGGATAAGTACATGGGTAGCAAAGGTTTAGGAGGTTATGGGTCAAATGCGGGCAGATAGGACTAGCGTAGATGGGGCATCTTAGTCGGCATGGAGAAGTTGGGCCAAAAGGCCTGTTTCCATACTGTATGACTCGATGACAAAAGTTTGGCTAAACAAAAGCCAGTGAGTTTCAGAATTCAACAATGACATCTAGACTATTTGCAATTTGTTGAAATTGCAGGAAATACTTGGTATGTCAGACAGCATCTGTGAAAAGCTAGCATTTCAGGTTTATGGTCTTTCATCAGACATGGTACGTGCTTTAAGTTGCAGAGAGGTGGAGAGAAATGAATAATTCCTTATACAATGTGTTGGAGTAATAATTGTGTAAGTCAGGCAGCAACTGTGGAAGGAATGAAATGGTGGTATTTTGGGTCTCGACCTTACTTCAGACTATAACATCACCTGAACAGTCTGATGAAGGATGCCAACCTAAAACGTCGCCTGACAGTCTGAAGAAGTGTCATGACCCAAAACATCTCCAGTCGATTCCCTCCGCAGATGCTGCCTGATCTGCTGACTTCCTCCAGTACTTTGAGTTTTGAACAAGATTCCAGCACCTGCAGTTTCTTGTGTCTCAAAATTATTCTGTAGTCCTTTTCATGGGTTTTGTTTTATTTCCTTCTTCCATTTGCATTATTAGTGCTTTTCATTAGGGTTTTGCCCTTTGTGATGTGACATTCTTCAATTTATCATAATTAAGCTATTAAAAAGCAATGTAAAAAATCTGTACATGCTCATTTTTTTAATTGATGTATCAGTCTTCCTGAAATATCATGTTAGTTATTACTTTCCTAAGATCACTGAGGAGGAAGTGAATGACTCTGCAATTAGGTTGTCCTTGACGTGTGAAAATGAGTCACTGGAACAAAGCAGCAGTTAGAAGAAAAAATATTACACTGTTTGTTCTTACAAAAATCTAGCATATTGGTCAAGTGACATCTTTAGTGGAATAATGAACAGTTATACAATTAACCAAAAAAGGAAAACTAATGGTGTAAGATAGAGAGAAGAGGAGTGAAATGTGAAGCCAGAGGAGGGGATATAGGATAAGGAGACGGGGAAGGGGGTTTATGGTGAAAGTGGGAATGGAATGGTGGGAGGAATGGCTGCGTGACCAGATGAGGCACAGGGAGGAAAGGGGAGTGAAGGGGGAGCGGGCAGGTATATCCAGTAACCTTTGATTGTTATTGATGTGATGGTGACAATTGATGTAATGAAAGATCACCTCCAAATTCTACTAAGTCATTTTGTTACATTTAAAAATGATATCAGTAGCTTGTGCAATATAGATTATTTTATGAGAAGCAAACTTTAGTCTCCAAGAATGAATGATGGTCATTATTCCCCTGCATTTTGGAGTTTATTTAGTTGATTACTTGACAACGTATGAAGCAAATATCCTCTTACTTCTGCTGTTAATTCTGAGACTGAACATTTGAAAATTTCGTACACATTTGTTGTGGAGACATACTGCATGAACCTCTCTAATCTGCCTAATCAACAGATGCACTTCCCTCAGCATGAGACCCTTCTCACTCTCTCCTTCTCTCCCCCTCTTCCTGATTAAATTAGCTGTATCTTTTAAATAGACAGATACGCCTACCTGATGCCATAGTTACAATGTATGCAAATCTGAAGAAAGTTTTTAGTGTAAAATATTAATGTGAGAATTACCAAACTATTATTAATTAAAATATATATATATGTTTTTGTGTTTATTTTATTAGAAGTTAATACAGTACAAAACAGTACAGTGGAACCTAATTTTAGGTGCCAACTATGTCATACCGTAATCCATTCTATGTACAACCTCTAGTTTTATGTTTTGAGAAGGAAGTAAGCAAGACAAGAAAAAGAAAACAATAGAAAGGGGAAAAGGGGGGAAAATAGATGGTAGAGAATAGAAAAACGTGAAGTGTGTATATATAAAAAAAAGAAAAAGTGGAAAGTAGAAATAGGAGAAGGCCCCTTAAAAGAGAAATTTTCAAATCTTTATTCGGAGATGTAGATCTATCCACGGCATGAACTGAAATCAGCAATCTTTACGGTACCGCTGCATCACATGATTCCAAAAAGTCGATGAAAGGAGACCAACTCCTTAAGAATTGGTCATATTTAGCTATTAGTCGGAGTCTCATTTTTTCAAGGCGTGCTATGTCCATCATATTCCTAATCCACATTTTAACAGTTGGTATGGCTGTATTTTTCCAAAATTTAAGTATCAATTTCTTTCCAATTATTAACCCATAATTAAAAAAAACATTTTGGTCTTTATTTAAATTGGTATCTTCTACTATTATTCCAAATATAATCCATTCCGTTTTAGGTTCTATTCTTGACTTGAAAAGCTTTGTAAATATATCAAATATATCGCTCCAAAATTGATTCAACTTTGCACATCGTACTAATGAATGTGTTATATTAGCGTTTTGAAACAAACATTTATCGCATCTGGGAGAGATGTTTGGATAAAATTTATTCAACCTCATTTTTGAATAATATAGTCTATGTAATAATTTGAATTGAATTAAATTATGTCCTGCATTAATAGAACAACTATGTGTGTTCATTAGATACTTTTCCCATCTATCCTTCGAGATCTTTATCATTAACTCATGTTCCCAATCTTCTCTTAGTGCTTCTGTTGAAGGTAATTCTCTATTTAATATATTATTATAAAAGTGTGATATTAATTTTTGTGAATCAGCCTTAATATTCATTGCTTCTTCTAAAGGGTCTAAAATTATAATTTGAAATCTATGTGTATATTTCTTCATAAAGACACATATCTGTATATATTTAAAATATTGATTATCCTTCAGTTTAAATTTTAATTTTAATTGTTGAAATGATAACAGTTTGCCCAATTCATACATATCCCCTACTTTCCTAATCCTCAGTCTATCCCATTGTTGATATGTGTTGTCGATGAGAGAAGGTTTGAATGCGGGGTTGTTCAATAGTGGGGTTAGTACTGATAGATTATTTAATTTCAAGGATACTTTTATTTGTTTCCAAATTCTTATTGTATTGTGAATAATTGGGTTCTTCTTATATATTATACTATTCAATTTTATCGGTGAGAGCAAGATCGTTCCTATATCGCGCAGATAGCACTCCTCTTTCTCCAATCTTATCCACTCCAACTGCTGAGTGGAACTATCCAACCAGTACATTATGTTCTTAATATGCACTGCCCAGTAGTAATACATAAAGTTAGGTAATGATAAACCCCCAACTTCTTTAGATTTGCACAAATGCTTTCGTTGAATTCTATGTGTTCTGTAGTCCCATATAAAATTAGTGATAGTAGAATCTAGTTTTTTGAAAAAGTATTTTGGAATATATATTGGGATCGCTTGAAACAAATATATTAATTGTGGTAAGAAAGTCATTTTTATAGCGTTAATTCTACCTATCAATGAGAGCGGGAGCGTTTTCCAAAATGTAATCATATCATTCAATTTATTTAATAGTGGCATAAAATTGGATGCAGAGAAGCGTAGAATGGCATTTGATGATTTGTGTCTTCTCGTAATTTGAATACCCAGATACTTGAATTTTTCTGTTGCAATTTTGAAGGGGAATTTTAGTAAGTGTCTCGAATCCTGTGGTTTTAAAGACATAATTTCGCTTTTATTCAAATATTATTCTATATCCTGAAAAAGAGCCGAATTCCTCAATTAGTGTTAATAAGGTGGGTATACTCGTTTGTGTATTAGTAATATATAAAAGGATATCATCAGCGTATAATGAAATTTTATTCTTTGAGTCCTTAGTGTTATATCCGTGAATATTTGGGTGATTTCTAATCCTTTCGGCCAGCGGTTCTATCATAAGGGCAAATAGCAATGGTGATAAGGCACAACCTTGCCTATTACCCCTTGATAAGTAAAATTTTGGAGATAGCATATTGTTAGTTAATATTCTTGCCGTAGGTCTATCGTAAAGTAGTTTAACCCATCTAATAAAATTCTCTCCCGTATTAAATTTTTGGAGTACCTTGTATAAATACTGCCATTCTACCTGATCAAATGCCTTCTCTGCATCCAGCGTAACAACTGAAATATCTTCATTGTCCTCATTGTGAGAGTACATTATATTGAAAAGCCTTCTCAAATTATTAAATGATTGGCTTTTGGGTAAAAATCCCGTTTGATCCATATTTATTAAATTGTTAATATAATTATTCAGTCTTCTAGCTAGAATCTTTGCTAAAATTTTCTGATCCGTATTTAGAAGTGAAATAGCTCTATAAGAACCCGGTTCATCTAAATCTTTATCTTTTTTTGGTATAAGCGTTATTGTTGCTTCTGCTAGGGTTTCTGGTAGTTTATTTTCGGTATAAGCCTGCTTTACTAAAACCATCTGGTCCTGGGGTCGTCCCATTTTTCAGTGAGTTTATTATTTGTTTTATTTCTTCACTAGTAATCCGTGCTCCTAATTGCTCTTGTTCTAAACAATCCAATTTTGGGAGATTGCAATTATCTAAAAAAATTGTAATTTTACTAACATCTGTATTTATTTTAGATGTATATAAATTATGATAAAATTGGGCAAACCTGTTATTAATATCCTTTGGCAGTGTTAGAAACTCACCCTTATCCGATTTAATTTTAGTGATAGTTTTTTCCTTTTCTCGTTGCTTCCGTTGCCTCGCAAGTAATTTATGTGGCTTATCCCCAAATTCGAAGTGTGCCTGTTTTGTAATTTGGAATAATCTTATTACTTTTGCCGATAATATTCTATTGATTTTATATTTCAATGAAGTTATCTTATTATGTTTATCTATGGTTGGGTCAGTTGCATTGCCCAGTTCTAGTAATTTTATTTCCTGTTCTATCCGCTGAAGTTCTCTTTTATTTTCTTTATTTTGAAAACTTTGGTAAGAGATTATGACGCCGCGAATATATGCCTTGAAGGTTTCCCATAATAGTAGTGCAGAAATACCCGGCGTGTCATTTATTTCGAAAAATAATTTTGTTTGTTCTTTTATATACTCATAGCCATGCGGGTTATTTAATATTTGTGCGTTGAATCTCCAAAAAGGTTTTATACCCGGCATTCCCTCAATTTAAATATAAAAGTCAATGGTGAATGATCAGAAATAATGCTATTATGATATGATGGTTTATTCGTATACGGGATTAATTTTGAATATTAATTAAAATATAATGAAAATAAAAGAAGATTTTAAAAATAAAATCCGCTGTCTGCCATGGTAGAATAATTAAATGAGCTGATGTTCTTCCATGCAGGTTGTATTATCAAAAAGTTCCTTTTCATTTATTTTGGGCTATTTTATACATCAGAATTATTTCAGACACAATTGTGGTACAGTGGAATATTATTGGAAATAAAATAGCCAGTGTTCTTTATGCATTGTATGGTCTGATTCATGTGAAAAATGACCAAGATTGAAAACCAGAGTCCTATGAATTGTTCCAGGTTATTCCATGTGACGCTGCATGATGCATGATTGACTCTAGACATTTATTAAAATTCATTTGTATGTATCTGGGCCTTGTGCCAAGGTTAGCATTTACAATTCATCTCTAATTGCCTTTGAGAAGGTAGTGGCGAGCACCTGATAATACTGCTGCAGTCCTTCTGGTGAAGATATTCACACAGAGCTGTTGCAAAGAGAGCTGCAGAATTTGGGTCCAGAGATAATGAAGGTACAGCAATATATTTCCAAGTCAGCATGGTGCGCCACTTGGAAGGGAGGGAAGCCACAGGAGGTCGTACTCACGGGAGTTTCCCCTTGACCTTCATTAGTGGCAGACATCTTGGATTTAGAAGATGTATCAGAATAGCATAGGGAAGAAATTGAAGTATACTTTGTGATGGTATTCACTGAAGTCATTGTGTGCTACTGATGGAGCAATATTTGTTCCATTACACTCAAAATATGCCTTGCATGTGGTGAAAAGGCTTTGGGAAATCCGGAGGTGCATCAAATTGTAGACTCCCGGCCTTAGAACTATTAAGCCACATTAGTTATGTGACTGGTCCAGGTGAGCTTCTAGTTAATGGTCTAGGATATTGATGGTTGGGGCTCAGCGAAGGTAATGTTGTTGTATGTCAAGAGGGTGGCTAATCTCTCTTGTTGAACATGGCCATTCACTGGTACCTGTACTTTGATGGTGTGAATGTTATTTATCAGATCACTTATCAACCTATGTCTAGGTTTTATTTTGCCCTTGCTGCATGCAGGCATGGGCTGCTTATTCTGTTGAGGAGCTGCAAATGGTGATTGCACAATGTACAAAACATCCCCACTTCTACCCTTATGGTGAAAAGAAACTCATTGATGAAGTGGCTGAAGATAATTAGATTTAAGACCCAGGAATTCCTAGGATCAGGATGATTGACCTCAGAAAACAACGGTCATCTTCCGTTGTGTAACCACTGAGGTGTTTTTGTTTTTTATGCTTGCTGACTTCAGTTTTACCAGGGTGTCTTGATGCTACCCTTCATTAGATGCTGCCTTGATGCCAAGGGCAGTCGCTCTCACCACAAGTTTTGAATTTAAGTCATATTCTAGAATTCAAATATGAATTCGGGTCATATTTGGACCAAGGATGAGATGAGATCTGGACCCGTATGATGCTGGTGAAACTGAGCACTAGTGAGAAGGTTATTGGTGGGTAAATACTGCTTTATTTGATTCTTGGCAGTTCCCTTCACTTTGCTGATGATTGAGAGTAGTCTGATGGATGAGTCAGTTGAATTTATCCTGCTTTTTGTGAATTAGACATATCTACCATACAATGTGGAAAAGGTGCCTACTTTGATCCAGTAGCAAACATCAAGGGCACATATAGTTGTGAAATATTAATATGTGTTGGAATACCATGTACCACCATCAAACCGACATGTTTAGTGATGTATTGTTGTTATTGGTTAGAAAGCTAATATATACAAGGTAATATATAATATGCTATATAAAATGAACCCCTCATTCCCTCCCCTATATGGACTCCCCCCTACAATAGTCTGAAGAAAGGTCTCAACCCGAAACATCAACAGTGCATGTTCTCCAGAGATGTTGCCTGACCTGCTGAGTTACTCCAGTACATTGTGCCCTTTTGTGTATTAGGCAGCATCAGCAATTCTTTGTTTCTATAAATGAATGTAATATCTGTGAATTGATTAGAATCGGATAAGCATTTGATTAAAAAAATAAATTGAAATTAAGTTGTAAAGGAATAAGAATAAACATTGTTACTGCTGAAGGCATGCAATTCCAGTCAATAGTATTCTCCCAAGAAGTAAGATAATAAAACAAAGTGGTTGATCATTCATTAACATTCAACTATAATCTTCAGTGCCCATCACTGTTTATTAAAGATTATTTCTCCTTCATCTGATCTGAATAGCTCCTCGGGACTAAGTAACATCTGCCGTTCAATTTGTATCGATCAGAAGCAGCAGCTTTCACATGAATGTCTGTGCTTACAGATACTGAAGTGGTTTAATGCAGTTCCACATTAACATTTCACTCTGCATCATTCTAAGTCCCAGCGGCAGCAGCTAAGGTGAGCTGATTGGGTAGCTTTGAAATCTGCTTGATGATCATTGACTTTCATCTGCGGCACTTTCCATGTGACTCTGGAAGAATTTTTTTCCGAGGGGCAGTGTTTAATGTCATCATTTTATGTTTCAGATTGTAGAGCAGTGCCCAGCCCACTAGACGTGGCTTTAATTATTGTGAATGGAAAGCTAAGTCTTGGCTCTTTCTCACGAGGTAAGTCCACTTAATTATTGATTTTTCTGCTAGATCTTGTAACCAGCAGGAAATTATACAACAACCATAGCTGGAAGTTAAGATGCCGAGGACGGTGTTACCATATTTAAAATGTATCAACATTAGATCTGAGCTTCAATGGTTTAACCCAATAACTGCTATGTCTTTGTAAACTGTAGGAGCGAGAAAACCATTGGAGAGTATTGAAGCTACTCCTAGAATAAAAGAAGCAGTGGTTTAACATTGCTGTACTGCCATAATTTGATATCTTTTTGAACACTTATGAAGGGATAACTATGTTCTATGACATGGTCTGCAGAAAGCTCTGCAAAGGAGTAATTCAGAAAAAAAGTGGATGTGTGTGATATGTTGTAGGCTCAGGTACTTTCAATATGTTTAGCTTTCAAATGTACACCCTACCTGAGGTTTGAAGAAAGCACCAGTAGATAGGGATAAAAGGAACTGCAGATGCGGCCCGTTCGCGGAGCTCGGTGAGCCGCGGGACTGATTTACCATCGCCCGGTGGGGTATCGCCTCAGCGCAGAGGGTGAAGAGGAAGGAAGAGACAGTAACCCTAAGATTTTTGCCTCCATCACAGTGAGGAGGTGCCTGGTGAACTCACTGTGGTGGATGTTAATTTGTGTTTATTGTGTGTTTTGTTGTTTATTATTACATGTATGGCCGCAGGCAAAGACATTTCGTTCAGACCGAAAGGTCTGAATGACAAATAAAGGATCTAAGTCTAAGTCTAAGTCTAAGATGCTGGTCTACAAAAAAAGACACAGAATGCTGGAGTAACTCAACAGATCAGAATGTTCTCCAGAGATGCTGCCCGACCTGCTGAGTTACTCCAGCACTCCAGTGTCTTTGTTTTTAACAGTGCAAAGGGATGATGATGGGTCAGAGTGAGCTACGGATGTTATCATGTAAATGTCACGATCAAAATGATAGTTTAACCTCAACATCCCAGTCTTTACTGTTATTTGGCCTGAACAGTAGTTGGTCTGCAGAGATCCCCGGAAAAAAAGCTTTTCCACTGTTGCGTATCAGTGATGTGGAAACATAAGCACCAAGCCATCCAGAACAGCATGATCCTTCCAGTGGAACGGATGCTAAGAATTTGCTAATGCAGGGAAATCTATTTTTATGTATGTGATTGAAGGTGTTTTATTTATGAGCTGATATCCTTTGTAAACATGCTGTGAAAGTATTTTGAAGTTTACTTTTCTGACATTAAAAAGGGTTTAATTTAAGGTTCCTTGACATTGACAATGCCCTTGTTTTATCCTCATATTGATAATGTCATCTACCATTTACTCACCAATTCATAAGGATAAAAGTATTATTTTTTGTTATGTGTTAAGCGCAACCTGCCCCACATTTAGCAATCTGTAGTCTTTACTTGGCCAGAAAGATTTATTATCCCGGTAGCAGTATTGATTTGGAGTTGCAGGGGTCGGCCTGGCCTGGTGATTTTGTCGATGTCCTCCACCGCTCAGTACACACATTCCCTGCACTTTTTTCAATGGTTTGTCCATGGTTTTCTCACAAACCACCTCAATGATTTCTTGCTACGATTGTTGTCCCTGTTGCAATCTACAGAGATCTTGCTACAACATAACTATTTTTTAACGATTATTTTTGTTCGATAGCTATCACTATAATTATAACATAATCCTCCTCTAAATAAAACAATGAACTTAACAATTAAGTTAAAAAAACGTCTATAGACCAAGGAGATGAGTGCAACAGATTTTTCATATCAGCCGAGTTTAATATCTCATTGGCTGCAGCGGCAAGTAAAAGCAATTGGATGAGTTTAAAACATTTTATTTTAATGATGACTCAGTTTGATGGCTGTATTAGTTGGTTAAAATATCTTCTCTTTGCGGCTAGTCATGCATCAAATTTTGTATGATTGCTCTCGACAAAGCTGTATTTCCACCTCTGGGGTAATGTTGGCACAAGCTGGGTTGTCAGTGCTGTTTACAAAGCACATATTACAATTTATTCTGGAATAAGGAAGCTACGCTTGGCTGGGGCTGGAATGAAATAGGAACAGGATGAAATTGTATTTTTAATATCATTGACACTTGCTGTTCAACAATGATAATATAGCTGATGGCTAGCAGCTCGTAATAACATTTGGATGGAAGAATTAGTTCCAAATGGCTAGGAGATAATATTTTAAGAAATTGGTTGCATTCAAGATGGAACTTGTTAGTTTACTATTATCTCTTATATTAGCTCTGCTCTCAGTGAGTAATATGCATTTGGCAAATAAAATGTAATTTAAAATTGTTCTCCACTGAATGAGGCTTCACTGCCCGTGGTTCTATTTATGAATTTTTCAACATGTCTGGGGATAGTCTCTGCAGTAAATGGGCAAAGACTTGTGCGATATTGTGAATACCATGCAATGTTTAAAGTCCTGTGCATCCAGTGTCAGTTGACTGGAAATCTATGCTTTGGTTGAACTATTGGGCGTTGAATTTGAGCCAGCCCATCCTGAGGCTTATTGTAGTTGCATGACTTTTGTTAGAATTTAGGTTGCAAGTCAACACTTTCTTTTGACTTACTTGGAATTGGAATTGTGAATTGCAATCTCACACTTGCCGTGTCCCCGAAGTTCCTGAGCAAATTAGAGTGTGAGCCATCCCAATGTGTGCCAGTGAACTGTGAGCTGTTTATTCCACCATTCAGGTGTTGCAGGCATAATCGTCTGCTCTCTGCTCCTGCAATAGAAAGGCAATATGTCTGCATTATGCAGGCACCTTGATTGAAGACCAAGCCATGTTTTTGAGCTGTGAGATGCAGGTACGTGTGTTGGAGTTGTGGTAAGTCTGGTGATGGGGCACATGAATGCAGGATCTGTGATGGATAGTAATTGTTGAGATATGGACAATAAGGTGCATAATGGCGCAGTCCCATTGCAGATGAGATTTCACCATGTAACAGCTGAACTTGGGCATGTTTGTGCTGCCGTTCCACCTTTCTCAACATAGTACCGGGGTTATACATCTCTCAATGAAACACCCAGAGCAGCACGTGAAAATCAAGATGCCCATTCTTCTCCTTGCTCTACCATAACTTGCTACAACCTCTCTGAATCTGTACAATGTTACCCAGTTACGTTGGAAGCAATGAATATTCGCCCATTAATCTGCTCCAGTTGGCTGCAGCTAATGCCAGCAACTAAGATCAGACCCAGTGAATATGACTGAAGCAGAGCAGCATGCTACTGACCCTGTAGTCATTTTAATGAGAAGCACACAAGAATTTCAGCTGGACCCGTACTGGGCTAAATAGAAGAAGGCTCCTCGATCATCGTGATTTATTTTTTATTTATTTATTATTTTTTTAATTAGAAGCAATGTACATACATAATAATCATGGTATATAACATAATACATTTCATGTACAACTTTTTTTAAAATTTTGATAGAAAAGAAAGAATGAAAAAAGAGAAGCTTGAGGATAGAAGTGATGTGTAGAGCGCAATAATTGACGGTTAATGATTGATATTTAGATAAATAGAGAGCGTCCTTAGGTGTAGAAAAAAAGCCCCGAAAATAAAAGGGCCTTAAGGAAAGAAAGAAAATAAGGAGAAAATGCAAACAAGATAGAACTAAACAGAAAAGAAAGGGAATATGCCTAATAGTAACGTTACACACTATCATCGTGATTTCAAGGCACATTTTCAATTCCCCTACATCTGAATGCAAATCCTATAGTGCCTGCTTATGTTGTAATGGATCTAGCATGAAGAAGGACCCACGGGTAAGATGCTGTGGACAGGTGGGTACAGGGTTTGGAGCTGGAATCCAGTTAGTCATAGAGTGATACAGCATGGAAACAGACTTGTAAGCCCAACTTGCCGAAACTGGGCAACATTTTCCATCTACACTAGTCCCACCTGCCTGCATTTGGCCCATATCCCTCTAAATTTGTCTTATATGTGCACCCGTCTAAATGTTTCTTAAACGTCGCGATGGTACTTCCCTCAACTACCTCCTCTGGCAGCTATTTACATACACCCACCACCCTTTGTCTGAAAAAGTGACCTTTCAGGTTCCTATTAAATCTCCCCCCCCCCACGCACCTAAAACCTATGACCTCTCGTTCTTGATTCCTCTACTATGGCCAAGAGATTCTGTGCATCTACCCGATCAATTCATCTCAGTTGGGAAAGAAAACCAGGATGCACCCATCAGGGGTCAAGCAGCATCTCTGGAAATAGAGTGAGAGCAAGGTTGCAACTGATATCAATGTAGCAGGGGTGAAGTGACATTGATGGAGGTTAGAGGAGAAGGTGAAGCCACATCAATCTTTTTTTGGGGGTGCATCTGTAATGATGTTGTCACTAGCGTGGGCAAGGCTGGTATGTGACCTTCCAAGAATAACGATGAGAATAGTGTGGTGGGGATTCCCGTGTAGGATGGGCTACTGAATTCATAAGGGAGCTCAGCAGGTTCAGTGGAAGATTGTACAATGTTGTGGGCTGCATTCACCCCTCGCAGGGGAGTGGCTGGTGATTGTGGGTCGGACAATCCACCAATCCAAGTGACTGCAGATGCTGGTTTAAACTGAAGATAGACACAAAAAGCTGGAGTAACTCAGCTGGTCAGACAGCATCTCTGGAGAAAAGGAATAGATGACGTTTCGGGTCGAGACCCTTCTTCAGAGCCTTCTTCGGACATAATTGAGTTGATTAACTCCGCTACGTGGAGATGAATAAAATATTCTCTGAGGCAAATTAAAAGAACAAAAACATTCGGGGAACATGATGGCTTCATTCCAACTGAAAACAGAAATACTCAGTGGGTCAAGAGACATCAACTGTATGGTGAGAGAAGCAGAATTAACATTTTGCACCGATGGCCTTTCATCAGAACAGAGAGCAATATCTCTCCACAAATGCAGATTGACCAGAGAATTTACAACATTTTCTGTTTCATTTCCAGCAACGAAAAAAAAGTTTTTTGAAAGTCCTTCAGTCCATTTGGAAGATTGAAATATAGCAATTCAAAACTGAGTTAGGTAAATTATAATGTGGCATCGATATCTGACATTGTGATCTGCATCCTGGAAAGGATTTTGCAGATGTAGGATACATTTCAGTTGTTCTTATGCATGATCACCTTTGCTGCAAGAATGTCATATAACAGAGAGACTAGGCTGAAGAATCTATCTCTGGTCGATAGAGCTAAACATCAGTGTTGAGTATTCTGTTTCCAAAATTCAATCCATTAACCTCATCAAATTAAAAAATAAATAAAAAATGTTGTCATTTCAACCAAAACACAAAATGTTGGAGGAACTCAATGGGTCGGGCAGTAACTGTGGAGGTAATGGACAGGTGACTTTTTGGGTCGGGACCTTTCTTTATGCTGAGGCTCCTACGGATCTGGAGAACGATCCTGACGCAAAACATCGCCTGTTCATTTCCTCCACAGATACTGCCTGACATGTTGAGTTCCTCCTGCACTTTGTGTTTTGCTCAAGATTCCAGCATCTGCAGTTCCTTGTGTTAGACAATAGACAATAGAAACAGGTGTAGGCCATTCGGCCCTTCGAGCTAGCACTGCCATTCAATGTGATCCTGGCTGATCATCCACATTCAGTACCCCGTTCCTGCCATCCTGGGAATTAACCTTGTAAACCTATGCTGCTGCACTCCGTCAATAGCAAACATAGAAACATAGAAACATAGAAATTAGGTGCAGGAGTAGGCCATTCGACCCTTCGAGCCTGCACCGCCATTCAATATGATCATGGCTGATCATCCAACTCAGTATCCCGTACCTGCCTTCTCTCCATACCCCCTGATTCCCTTAGCCACAAGGGTCACATCTAACTCCCTCTTAAATATAGCCAATGAACTGGCCTCAACTATCCTTCCTCAAATTAGTGGACCAAAACTACAAACTAAACTCCAGGTGTGGCCCTACTAGGGCCCTGTACAACTGCAGAAGGACCTCTTTGCTCCTGTAGTCAACTCCACTTGTTATGAAGGCCAACATGCCATTCACTTTCTTCACTGCCTGCTGTACCTGCATGCTTATTTTCATTGACTGATGAACAAGGACCCCAGATCCCATTGTACTTCCCCTTTTCCCAACTTGACACCATTTAGATAATAATCTGCCTTCCTGTTTTTGCCACCAAAGTGGATAACCTCACATTTATCCACTTTAAACTGCATCTGCCATGCATCTGCCCACTCACCCAACCAGTCCAAGTCACTCTGCATTCTCATAGCATCCTCCTCAAGTTCACACTGCCACCCCGCTTTGTGTCATCTGCAAATTTGCTAATGTTACTTTAATTTTTAGGCATGCCATTTTTACAAATTCTCTGAAGAAGAGATGGACTTGATGGGTGAACTTATTTTATTTTCTATTTCTATGTGATTCTCTATTTGTCACCTATTTGCTTCCTGAAAAAGTTTCCAAGCACCATTAGATTAATAGGAAATTGAACAAAGATAAACACAGGGTGCTTGAGTAGCTTAATGGGTCAAGCAGCATTTCTGGAGAAAATGGATGGGTGATGTTTTGGGTTGGGACCCTTCTTCAGATCTTCTTCAGCCTGAAGAAGGGTCCAAACCTGAAATGTCATCCATCCTGTATCTCCAGAGCTGCTGCCTGACCCACTGTCACCAGAACTTTGTGTATATCTTTGGTATAAACCAGCATCTGTAGTTCCTTGTTTCGAAACTAGGAAATTGAACACATTGACAATATGTTTTTTCCGCAATGTTGAATGCCAGCATAGGGCAAACATCTTGTATTTTTTCTGCTGGCTTGCTCACTTTTCCATAACTCCCTGTGAGAACCAACAGTAACTGCAGTTACTGTTCTCAGTTTCTTTGCTAGGTGTTGACAGGTTATGAAAATATATCAAATGAAAGCCAAGAAAAGACTTGCAGGGTTATAAATGCAGGAGCCGACTATTTAATCCCTCAGGCTTACATTGCAATTCAGTGCATTTAACTCTTTAAACATGCACATGGCCATAAACCATAATACATCATTCTACTTGGGATTTAAAATTTATAATTGACTTACATTTGAAAATTTTAACCACCCTTTGTGTGCAGAAAATCTTCCTTATACTTTGAATTTTATTGTATTCCATCTAGCCTTTGACTCCAGTGGAGGGGCCCTGGCGATGGGGCTGACTGGCATCTCGGCTAAAGGAGGGATATTATTATTCCAGCATCATTCATTGAAATGGATTTATTGAAGGTGGAAGTTTTATTTTTAAATTCCTGTGTGAATTGACAATTGCTGGCAGTGGGCGTGTGACGTGCGTTCTGATTGGGGAATCACAAGAGATCCACATCTCCTCACCTCTGCTGTAACAATAGACAATAGACAATAGGTGCAGGAGTAGGCCATTCGGCCCTTCGAGCCAGCTCCGCCATTCGCTGTGATCATGGCTGATCATCCACATTCAGTACCCCGTTCCTGCCTTCTCACCATATTCCCTGACTCTGCTATCTTTAAGAGCTCTGTCTAACATCCCTGACAGCTGTCACTGAGAGAAGATGCTAAAAGGAATTCAGTGTTCCACAGAAAGCTGCTATGGTAACTGTTACCACCTTGCAAGAACATTTGTCGCACTAAATCCAGGTACTATCGCAAAGTTTACTCAGGTACTATTGCAATGTTTAAGCAGGTTCTATCGCAACCTTTAAGCAGGTACCATCGCAACGTTTAAGGAATATTTAGACAGGTACATGGATAGGGTAGGTTTAGAGGGATATGGGCCAAAAGCAGGCAGGTGGGACTCGTGTAGATAGGGCATGTTGGTCATCGTGGGCAAGTTGGGCCTTCGGGCCTGTTTCCATGCTGTATGACTCTATGACTAGTTTAGTTTAGTTTAGTTTAGTTTAGTTTAGTTTAGAAACAAAATTAACTAAATTAAACTAAACTAGATCCTATGACTCTAAATGCATTGTGATCTTGGGATTTCCTGCATCAGCTTAATGGAACAAGACCTTGGCTTGCATATATCTCACTCCATTGTGATTTTCTCCAAAGGTTAACCAAGGCTTTCTTGTAAGCTGTTTTATGAAGATATTAAAATCTGGATTCAAATATATCTCACATCCAACACACAAAAGTCAGAAAGTCACCGATCAAGTTGGCATTGCGCTCTTTCAACGTGTTTGCATCAAGAACGCTTCTCGTTCAACATCACACGGACCAACCGTATGCCAAACCATGACGTCACCTCAACAAAAAAGATCTTTTATAGCCAAGAATATCAGCGACTTAGCTGTGCAGGAGGTGAATACCTTGTGAGGAGATGGAATATTGAAATACCTCATACAGTGCTACAAAATTGAATTAAAGTGCATGATTGGGAACCTATTAATGAACATCTTATCTTGAAAGATGAAAAATAAAGAAGGAAAAGAAAACAGGATTTTCCTGCTGCTTTCTTAATCCTGTCACTTCCCAAAGCATGAAAAAGAGGATTACTTTTATTCTAGTTTACATTGGAGATTAAATTTCCATAAACGAAAACAATTAGGATTTAAAGGACTTCAGTATTTATCTAATTAAATCTTCGCTCTAAAGGGAGGAGACAGACAAGCAAAGTAAATCAGATTGCAGTCCTGATCCATTTAATAACCTATCGCTGGTAATAAACTGTGTTCCTGCTTCTCCACGTGCAGCAAATGGGGACAAACCTGGCAGCGGGTATTCCTGAGTAGGAAGGAACTGCAGATGCTGGTTTAAACTGAAAGATAGACACAAAAAGCTGGAGTAACTCAGCAGGTCAGACGACATATCTGGAGAGAAGGAGTGGGTGGCATTTCGGGTCAAGACCCTTCTCCAGACTGAGAGTCAGACTGAGCATCCCCCGACTCTCAGTCTGAAGAGGGGTCTCAACCCGAAACGTCACCTATTCCTTTTCCCCAGAGATGCTGTCTGACCCGCTGAGTTACTCCAGCTTTTTGTGTCTATCTTTGAGTATTTCTGACTCTTTGGAATGAAATAAAATTGGAGGGAATAATTAAATGGTTCCACTCCAGATATCCAATATGACAAGTGGAAATAAATATATTGCATGATCTCCACGTAACGCGTGCACTGTCTGAGCAGTCATATTCCAGTTGTTAATTTACTGTGGAATGAATGAGAATGAGAAGGGGAACCTGGAAAGAGATGATGGCAGAGAGCAGTGATTTGTTGAGGAGACTGGGAGAGTTGTTTTCAGGCAGGGGTGTGGGATTCTGCCAGCTGGTTAGGGCAGCGATCAGATGGCATCTGACTGGATGAGACCTCAGGAGAGAAAAGGGCTTCCGATTTAATTGGAATTTGGGAAGCGGGGTGGATAGAGAAACAGCAATAGCTGAAGATACCTGTCACTTTTAAAACGTGAAATGGCTTCTTGAAACCAGCAGTGTTTGTTTACTTCCACAACAGTAAAACAGCTTCAAAGCCATGTCTTAAGTGTAATTGCTAATTCAAGATACATGCACCTGGTGAACCAGGGCCTCTGAACGTGAGGCTCCCAGGATGTGCTGTGCGGTGGCAGATGATTCCCAGAATGAGCCGTGGATCCAGATGGTGGGCCGCGGTCTGTAGGGTGAAGCCGCTGAGCCCCCAGCCACCACGCAGAGAGGCAAAGCCTGACCTGCCGCCAGGAAGAAAGACCAGCCGGGCCACGGCTTGCAGGGGGGAGGCTCAGGTGCCGCCGATCTTGGCCCCGAAGACCAGAGAATCGAGGAGGTTGGGGATGACGGGCACGAGGAGTGGGCCGGTATGAGAGGGATCTCAGCATTCCCTACATGCCTTCAAGGTTGGCAGCAGGAAGGGCCTCCAGGACACAAAGGCGGTCGGACAAGGAGAGGGGCTGGGTCCAATACATCGAGCGCATGGATCAGACTTTAGCCTTTTATAAATGGCGCCAATATATGGCGACTCGTGCATGTGTGATCTATGCAAAAATAACTTCACTGTGCAGTGCAGACGTGCAGCAAATAACACTGGAATGATGGCTTGGGTATCAGCCCTCACCATCAGGCCTTTCTCTAATCACCACTACTAACACATCCTTTAGCAACGCGAACCTTGCATACAAAGTAGGGATACGGTACACCAACATCTGCCTCACTGCCGAATAACAATGTTGAATACCCCAGAGGTATTGCCCAAAAGGATGTGTTCACCAACTTCATGTCTTGTTTTTGTCTGTAGGATTAGTTGTGCCGTACTGCCCTGAGGGGATTTTATATCTTCTGATTACATCACAGAGTACATAATCTTGTATTTTAAATCATTTGTACTTTAGCAATATGTTATCTTTTGATAATGGTTTAAATTATTTTTTGCTATCTAATTTTATGTTTTTCATCTTGCACCACTGCTGTCATAAGGTTATAAGAAATAGTAGTAGAATTAGGCCATTCGGCCCATCGTCTACTACGCCATTTAATCATCGCTGATCTACAGTGTCTCTCCCTCCTAACCCAATTCTCCTGCCTTCTCCCCATAACCACTGACACCTGTACCTCTGACACCTGTATCAAGAATCTATCTACTCCTGCCTTAAAAATATCCACTGTCTTGGCCTCTTCAGCCTTCTGTGGCAAAGAACTCCACAGATTCACACCCTCTGACTAAAGACATTTCTCCTCATCTTCTTCCTAAAAGAACATCCTTTAATTCTGAGGCTGTGACCTCTGGTCATAGACTGTCCCACTAGTGGAAACATCCTCTCCACATCCACTCTATCCAAGCCTTTCACTATTCTGTATGTTTCAAGAGTCAAGGTCCCCCCTCATTCTAAACTCCAGTGAGTACAGGCCCAGTGCCGACCAACGCTCATCATGGGTTAACCTACTCATTCCTGGGATCATTCTTGTAAACCTCCTCTGGACCCTCTCCAGAACCAGCACATCCTTCCTCAGATATGGTGCCTAAATGCCCAAAATTGCTTACAATATTCGCAAATGTGGCATTGCCCGTCGGGGGAGTTATAGAGCCTCCAACATTACATCAGTGTTAGTCGCCGGCACTGAATAAAAAGCTAGTGGTCTACCCTCCTGGGATCCGCGGGCTCCCGGTACCGCCGTTATCCCAGCAGCATACTTTTGTTCTTAGCAGCAGCGGCAATAGCAGCAGCAGCAGCGGCAGCGGCAATGCTCCTCCACCGCTCCACCCGCTCGGGTCTCGGCCAGCTCCGCGACGGTGAGGTGAGTCATCAGCACCTGAGTCCCCGGCTTCTTCCTGTTGGATCTCTTACTCGTTGGTGCCCCAACGTCAGCTGCACCCGACGAGAAAATTTGTCTCCAGTGCACAGATTCAATGTCCCCCCTCATTTTGGAGTTGGTGCCGACAAACGGTTGTCATCGTTAAGACCAGGCAGGATCATTCTTGTAAAAGGAGCCTCTAGAACCAGCACACCCTTCCTCAGATATGGTGCCCAAATGCCCAAAATTGCTTACAATATTCCAAATGTGGCCTTGCCAGCGACTTATAGAGCCTGAACATTACACCAGTGTTAGTGGGCACTGAATAATCAGTGCTAGTGGTATACAAGACTGCAATCAATTAAAATAAACTCTTACTATTTTATTCCTGGCATATTTTTGTTCTCATATTCGTTAATAACAGAAGCAATTCAAATGTCGAATGCCTGTGAAGGTGAGAAATCTGTTCTTGTTTGTCCATCAGCAAATAGAGGGACAGATTTTGTGACCTCTTACAATTGGTTCAGGTCAATGCATTGCAGGATTTGGATGACGGATTTGTTTGGATTGGTGACCTGGTTGTCATCGAAGACCAGGCAGGAGGAAGATGAAGGATCAAGGTCGGGGGAAGGGAATAGAGGTGGTGTTAAGGGATGAGGTCATGGAGAGAGGGCTAATTTGTTCAGGAGTGAGTTATAGGAAGAGAATGGGTGGTGGGTATATGGAACAAGCTGCCAGAAGCAGGGGCGATCTCAATTTTAAGAAGCAGTTAGACAGGTACATGGAGCGGACAGGTTTGGAAGGATATGGGCCAAAAGCAGGCAGGTAAGACTAGTGTAGATTGAACATGTTGGCTGGTGTGAGCAAGTTGGGCTGAAAGTGCCTGTTTCCACACTGTATGACTCTACTATTCTATGACTCTATGACTTTATAACTAATGTGGCTGGAAAGGGTGCAGAGAAGATGTTCGAGGATGTTGCCGGGACTCAAGGGCCTGAGTAATAGGGAGAGGTTGATCGGGCTAGGAGCACAGGAGGATGAGGGGTGATCTTATTGAGGTGTACAAAATCATAGGAGGAATAGTTTGGATGGACGCACCAAGTCTCTTGCCCAGAGTAGAAGAACCGAGAACCAGAGGACACAAGTTTAAGGTGAGGGCGAAAGATTTAATAGGAAACTGAGGGTGGACGTGTGGAACGAGCTGCCGGAGTAGGTAGTTGAGGCAGGTACTATTGCCATGTTTAAGAAACATGTAGACAGGTACATAGATAGGACAGGTTTAGAGGGGTATGGGCCAAACGCATGTAGGTGGGTCTAGTGTAGATAGGACGTTGGTCGGTGTGGGCAAGTTAGGATGAAGGGACTGTTTTTTCACGCTGGATGACTCTATGACTCTGGGATGGGTGGGAGAGGAGCAAAAAAGGGTAAATTGGCCTCAGTGATTTTTGAATGAAGACCTACTTGCACACTGGCAGTGAAGATGAGTACCTTTGTTGTAGCAGTCTTCTACCCATTGAAATGGATCCCCTTTGGAGGATACATCCTTAATTGTGAAGAAATGTAGGATGAAAATTAATATCACAGCCGTAGCTGATACGTCACTGGAGTTTGGTTAGATATATAAATGGACAATAATTACATAAAGGACACAATTGAATTGTCACCAGAAATAGATTCCAGTTTTTGTCATTTTGTTGGGTTTGCAATAATGTTAAAAAGGGAGATGAGCAGAGCTCCTATTCAATGTCAGGGCCTTGGGCATGACACTTTGTAACCAGAATTCAGAAGTCATTTTGGTCTCAATTATCTAAATTTAACAGTTTATGCTTGTTCTGGAAGAGCATCAGCTGAGGAATTATCACATTAATATTGCGATGGTGAATCAATTTGCAAAGTAATGTTCTGGAAATAATATACAGATAAAGGTTAGGATAATTTCAAGCATGTGTAATGTATTTTATCATCTGTGCAATGATGCAGCAAAGATCATAAAAGATTTTGGGCAATCATGTTTATCAATTTTGCATATCAAACTTCAGTTATATTTGTCTCCTATTATTTAATGTAACAAGCAATAAAGCTTTCCATTTGAAAATTTGCAGAAAATATTTTTTTTATATCACGTGATTTATTTTATTAAGTTGCCATATGAAATCAGATTTGAGTAAAGTCCCCTGTAAGAAAATTTATTTTTAACTTCCGTGAAATATTATAAATAAGCCTTTCTGCTATTGGATTATTCTTTTCGAATATTCGGTTATTCTATAAACCAATTTCTGTGGTTTCCATAAGTAATTTGATTTGTGTCGAGCCCACTGAGTTGCAATTAATTTGATTTCTGCTGTAATAGTTGCTATGGTTTTCTGTGATCACAAGGAATTGGGAGTATAACTGGTAGCATAAATTACTTATGCTTAATTTGTCATCAGCTTTACTTTGAAGTAGCGATGAAATATTCAACTCAAAGGAGCAGTGACAAACACTTGATCAATTAGAAGATAGATACAAAATGCTGAAGTAACTCAGCGGGACAGGCAGCATCTCTGGACAGAAGGAATGGGTGATGTTTCGGGTCAAGACCCTTCTTCACCCATTCCTTCTCTCCAGAGATGCCGCCTATCCCGCAGAGTTACTCCAGCATTTTGTATCTATCTTTGGTTTAAACCAACATCTCCAGTTCCTTCTGACATTTTAAAAATTAGGTTGACTCTCCAGTTGGTGAAGCTCATTTAGCCATTTGTCATATTCATCTTTAAACTAAGTTAGATCCATGTTTAAAATATTTTAGTTTTAACTGTGTTAACACCTGTCTGGAAAATAGTTCAAAAGTGAAAAGTGTATATTAATTTTGGATTGCTTTAGAAAGAGCTGACACATATTTAATTGCTGAATGATAGCTTGTGTTAACAATGTCAGGTTCTTTGAAAAATGTAATATTCTTTAAAGGCACGAAAGATTGTTTGTAATACTATCTAAATACCAAGGGATCAAACAATATGTACAGAAATATTTCAGAAAAATTCAAAGAAGTTATTCGATAACATCGCCAATAATTTCCACGTTATGTCTTTAGCTGCTAATGTGAGTTGGGCTACTTTTAAGATGAAGTGACATATCTTTGTTCCATACCAGCAGATTATAAACATCAACCTTCTCGTTCAAAGAAGACATAATATTGTGAAGAAGACCCTACTCTAATTAAATTGTGAGAGTAAATTGATTTGGTAATGTTTGAAATTACAGTCATAAAAAAATCTAAATCCTTTGGTACACACTGGTAGCAGAAGGTGAAGGAAAACAATAATGAAATACAACGTTTGCAGTTATTCTTGTCTTTAGAACTAATAAAAAACACTTTCACAATGGAAACACTATTAGGAAGCCATTGGAAGAACTCTTTTCAGCTCAGAGAAATATATGAAGTTCTTGCTTTCTGCTAAGCATTAAAGTCAGGATCTGGAAAATATAAATGATCCAGGCATTTAAACTTTGTGTTTATTTTCATATTCAGTGGACAGGGTGGCTGGGGATATTAATGTATGAATATTCCAAATGAAATAAAATGGACACACACAATCTCAGTTGTGTGTTTGTCTTATACATGAAATGGGGCACAATTCATGACAAATCAGTACATAACTCGGAGCATAGCTGATGTAGGAATTGCAGTAGCATCGTGGAGATATACCTGAACACATATCTGATGAAAGGATTAGCATTCATAGACAGAATCCAATTCCTCAAAGACAGCTTGAGGAATTTTAGTTGATTTGATTAAATTTGATCTTGAATAAAATGTTAGTATAAGAACAATGATCATGAACATGTACTTCAGTGTATAACAAACCTGGCTCATGAATTTTAGCCAGGGCTCAGCTGGTAACATTTTTGCTTTTATGTTGGAAAGTGTGGCTTGAGAATTGAGCACAAAAAATCTTGTCTAGCAGTATAGTACCGGGAGAGTATGTGTTACTGCAGTGTAATGCAGGGTTGCCAACATTGGGTGAGAGTTGAGAGGGAGAAATTGAGAGAGACCAAGACTGAGGGAGCGTAGCAACTGGGGGTGGGGGGGGGTGGGGGGATTTGGGTTCCCCCCATAAGGAGTAAATTTAGAGTTCCAGCGTGGAAACAGGCCCTTCGGCTCACCGAGACCATGCTGACCACATATACTAACACTATCCTACACACTAGGAACAATTTACAATTCTCACCAAAGCCAATTAACCTATCACCTTGCATGTCTTTGGAGTGTGGGAGGAAACCAGAGCAACTGGAGAAAACCCACGCAGTCACAGGGAAAACATACAAACGCCATACAGACCGCACCCATAGTCAGGATTGAACCCGGATCGCTGGCGCTGTAAGGCAGCAACTCTACCACTGCGCTACTGTGCAGCCCTTAGATATCAGGAACTAACTGAGTTCAATCTTGAGGTTATGCGGCAGTATGTTGAACCATTGATTGTGAATTTGTTCTAGCAATATCATGAGATTCAACTCAAAGTGATAAAATCTGCAGTTGCCTTCACGTCACTGTAAGGAATTGGTGATTCATGGTGGTATTGGAAAATTATAGAAGAATCCTTGTTCTAAAATGTTCACCTGGAATTGTTACCAAAGTTTGCAAGATGGAAGATCTGCTCGAAGCACAAACAACTACCTCCAACCAAAAATAAACATGATAACTTGGCAAGTTACATGAGAGGAAAATAAGTCATGAAAATAACTTGAAAATCTGGGTGGTAAATGCATTGCATAATATTTCTCCTTGGTCACTAAGTAGTACATTGAACAACCAGCAATTTTCAATATTTTATATTAGTATGATAGAATTTAACTTGAGAATTTATTTAGTTATCTCACTTGGAAGCTATTTGTAAACCTTGACATGCCTTATAAGTAATAAGGCAATTGCAAAACCTGATAACACCAGCACTGAAATAATGGCAGAATTCAATGAATAAGAGACCCTGTATTCCTTTTTAAGCTTTTGGCTGGCTTATGTTACAGAACAAAAAATATTGCTTTTGGTCTGCTTGGAGTAAACACTGTGAAAGACTGTTATAATTGTCATAAGGGGCAGGTGAAAGAAGCACTTCAATCTTCTCCATGTTAAAAGAAATTGTCTGTTGAGAGGGTTCACTGGTCACTACAATATACGGTCTGTGTTAATTGCAGTGGCTCCTTGAGATTTATTGCCACAATCACCTGTGATGCAGGATTGGTGCTTTAAGGAATGTATGTGTTTGATAGGAATATCCAAATAAATAGGTAAAATGTAAGGGTAATGTGCTAGGTAAAACACTTCCGTTAATTCAGCTGGAAACAGGGATTGAAGAATATTTTCTCTCCTTTTTTTTGCTCCTTTCGTAGCTCAATCATCACGTCTCTAAAAGATGTTGACTTATGCCATGATAATATTTCACGACTCCTGATATAGTTACTCACGTGATCTATCCCCGCAGTAAAACCAAACACTAGAAGTCCATCTTGTGCGATGCCAACAAAACAGTGTTACCAAACTAAAAAGGTTATTAATGCAGCTAGACTTTCAGCTATGTTGATCTACATAATGACAGGACAGTTCACTCATGGAAAAAACCCAATCTTTATTAATGCTAATAGCTCAAAAGGAATGTAATTCAAAGGAACAATCGTGTCCCTTTGATTCTTCGTGTCATGACTCTAAAGAAGGGTTCCGACCCGAAACGTCACCTATACCCTTTCTCCAGAGATGCTGCATGACCTGCTGTTACTCCAGCATTTTGTGTCTATTTTCAGTATAAACCAGCATCTGCAGTTCCTTCCTGCACAATCATGTCTATATTCTATGTTACACCTATATTTATACAGGCTGTAGGACACCAGACTAAACACTTACAACCTACTTTGCATTCTGAACACTAGCTTTTTCTTGCACCTTCAGTCATTTTGCTATAGTCATAAGTGACTTGCAGTGCCTATATGTATAATGGGGGAATGCAAAAGGTGTCTCCCAAGTGCCACAGGAACTCTCAAGGAATAGCTCGCAGAGGGACATTTAAAGTCTGCACGCCCGACATCATATCTGCCAACCCTTCATCCAGACTTCATGGGAGGTCGTGTTCCTATCAATACCTGCATGCAGAAACAACACCGATGTCGACTGAATGTGTAGGAAGGAACTACAGATGCTGGTTTACACCGAAGATAGACACAAAGTGTTGGAGTAACTCAGCGGGACAGGCAGCATCTCCAGAGAGAAGGAATGGGTGATGTTTCAGGTCAGGACCCTTCTTCCGACTGAGAGTCAGGGAAGAGGGAGACATAGAGATATGGAAGGGCACGGTGTAAAAACACAGATCAAAACAGACGATGATAAGGAAATGGAGAATGGTTCATTGGTAGCTGATGGGAAGGTGACAAGGAGGCACACAATCAGTAAAATTTAATCAGAACAGTGAAAATAGTCGGAGAACTAGGATGGGGAGGGATGGAGAGAGATGGGATGCAAGGGTTACTTGAAGTTAGAGAAATCAGTAGATTGTGAAATCAAGTAGACTGTGCATCTGTAAGGTTGTCCTCACTCACAACTGGGAGCTCAGAAAGCTTCAAGCTTGCACACCAGCCTGCAATGTTGCCACAGTGGGACATGAGGCCAGACTTAGTCTCAAGGAGCCCCAAGACCAGTCCAGCCCATATATACACATATACACTGATCATTGTGGTACTCGGAAGCTCATTGTAAAGAGGAGTCTTGAACACACTGTGTCTTTACTACTATTTATTGTTAATACACAGCCGTTGCTGCCCTAGCTGTAAGTGGTCTGTCACAGAAGCTAGAGAGAGATCAATGGGTGGGGAGGTTGCAATTATACTTCTGATATGGGGAGTTGTTAGTAGTGGTGAGGTCACTATATTAAAGGTACATGCACATGTCATCTACACTCATAGACTTCATTTCTATCAGCAACAAGGGCAGGCAGACTGGCCATGGGCATTTGTCTATACTGCAGCCTTCCACAAAGTATAAGTATTCAGAGGAAGAACTCGTCCTTATAGAGGCTTTCCGGGCAATCTTTGACTATAGCCCTGGAAGACTCTGTTTACACATTAGTAGTCCCATAATAGAAAGTTCATTGCACAGGAAGGAATTGCAGATGCTGATTTACACCGAAGATAGACACAAAATGCTGGAGTAACACAGCGGGACAGGCAGCATCTCTGGATAGAAAGAGCATTGTTTTTTTTTAATGGAAAATTGGCTGCCTCAGTGTAGAGTTAGTATTCTGAAATAAAAGATTAGCAATCCTTTCACTGCAGCTCCCTGCAAATGTTTCTCCAGAGGCCGATGTACTTCACCGGCTTTTTGAGATCGCTGTCTGTAATTTCTTCATAGGTGGCCCCTCCGGAGTGAGTATGACTTGCTTTTGCTCCAACTACGTGGATTCTGAGGCGACTGATGAGGTCCACATGAGCCCCACAGACTCTACTGTGGTGGGATAGGAGTTGCTTGGTGCGGGCAGCTGGAGAGCGTGTGAGTTGGTGTGCTCCCTCCGGCATTTAAGCTGGGACGCCATTTGCTTCTTTATTCATGCACTCGAGTTCTCGGTGCCATTCCAAATGCCGCATCTCCACTTTGAGTTGATGGGGATGTTAGATTTTTGGCACATCAATGAATCTGTCCATTTGGTAATTTCTAGCTAAGCTGGATCTTGGCATAGCGTGTCTGTTTTTGGAGTCGCTGTCTGGCATGTGAGCACTGTGGCCTGTCCAATGGAGCATAATGGGTGTAGTTTGGGCCACAGTGTTGACCCAGGAGAAGTTCATAAGTGATAGGAACATAATTAGGCAAAATCAATAGCAGGCTCCTGGAGCTGGAAGAATGCTCTTGGCATAATGTGGCTGGGCATATTACTGGACCCATTACTGATGTACTGATGCGCTGTTCTGTAACAGTTGCATTATGAAGCCGAGCCTGCCAATGTTGTTTTTCAAGAAGCAATTACAAATTCTATAATTTTCTTAAACTTTTTAAAGCAATGTTAGGGATCCATGTTATGTCATTTTAACTCCCAGAAAATGGCACAGATGAATTTCCACGCTTTTCTCTGTGAATTCTATTTGAGCGGCAAAATGTGAATTTTGAAAATATCACGACCAAGGATTCGTTCCAGTCTGAAGAAGGGTCTCGACCTGAAACGTCGCCCATTCCTTCCATCCAGAGATGCTGCCTATCCCGCTGATACACTCTAACATTTTGTGTCTATATTTGTTCTGCTTTTGCGGACATCTTAGCTGGCGTCATTCAATGGAGATCTGAATCAAGTTCCAGTTGTTTCCATTTCCCCTTTCCATGGAGCAGGTGTGCCTGCTGTAATTTCTGAACTGTTGGCGCAGATTATTTCAACTAACATTGTCCAACTAGAACTTTACAGTTTTCCACCATACATTCATAATAGAGACCTCAAGAAGCAATTGTCATTATTTCTATCAATGGTTCTTTTAACATAGAAACATAGAAAATAGGTGCAGGAGTAGGACATTCGGCCCTTCGAGCCTGCACCGCCATTCAATATGATCATGGATGATCATCCAACTCAGTATCCTGTACCTGCCTTCTCTCCATACCCCCTGATACCTTTAGCCACAAGGGCCACATCTAACTCCCTCTTAAATATAGCCAATGAGCTGGCCTCAAATACCTTCTGTGGCAGAGAATTCCAGAGATTCACCACTCTGTGTGAATTTTTTTTTTTCTCATATTGGTCCTAAAAGATTTCCCCCTTGTCCTTAAACTGTGACCCCTTGTTCTGGACTTGTTTTGACCATATAATACAATTCTCCAACACTAATTCGATCCAGAAAGTCTGTCAGACAATAGTCCTTGAGAGGTTCCAGGTTGTTATAGATTTTTGCGCCATTAAACAGATATGGATTCAATACAGTGTGCAGTTAGGCCAAAGGGGTTCTCTCATTGTACGTCTTTTAAAATGTCTACATATTGTTTTGTGAAGAATAGTAAACTTCATCCATCACTCTGGTGAAAACGGAAAGCAGAGCAAATGAGTTGGAATGCTTTTGATTTAATTTAATCCATAAAATGCAAAGATTGTTCAAATAAACACCAGACTACAAATATTTTCATGGCTTGCTTTATCTGAAACATTTTTGTAATTTGGTCACTGGTTGCTGTATTTTCTTCCTGCTGAAAAGCAGCTTGCTGCAGATTCCAAATCTAATATTTACAAGAGAATACTCCTGCCAAAGCAAAAATCAGCCATTTAAAGATATGTACAGTTGTATGTCCACATTTTAAAAGAAGCTAGTCTGTGTTTTCACAAGTATTTCCAACAGGATTTCTGAAATTGGTTTATAAAATCCTGACTATTTCAGGAAGTAATAAAAAAAATACAGGTTTTACCATCAGTGACTAATTAGATTAGACAATGGGACTTTTTAAAATACAACTTTTTTTTCACTGACTGTCTTTAATGTTGTCCAGGGGACATGTATAATCCAGGCAAATTGTCCATAGGCACTTCATAGTCTACACTAGAAGGAGAGTTGTACATATGAGCATATCCTTTCATATCTTCATATCCGCAAAATGGCAAGTCCAGTTTTTAGTCAATGGAGCAAAGGATTGCATTAATACAGCGATTTATTATACTAGTCAAACATGTTTAGTGGCTCAGGTATAAAGGATATTCACAACAGGGTACTTACATTGCAAGGGGCTCCACCATTGACAAGAAATAAGTCAGGGCTTATAGAGTTATAGTCACAGAGTCATCCAGTGTGGAAACAGGCCCTTCAGCCCAACTTGCCTACACCGATCAACATGCCCCTACTACACTAGTCCCACCTGCCTGCATTTGGTCCATATCCCTCTAAACCTCTCCGAGCCATGTACCTGTCTTACTGTTTCAGAAACGTTGCAATAGTCCCAGCCTCAACTACCTCCTCCAGCAGCTCGTTCCCACAACCATCATCATTTGTGTGAAAAAGTTACCCCTCACATTCCTATCATATCCTTTCCCCTTTCACCTTAAACCTATGTCCCCTGGTACTCGATTGCCCTACTCTGGGAAAGAGACTCTGTGCATCTATATGATCTATTCCCTTCATAATTTGATAAATCTATATAAGATCACTCCTCACTCATCCTTCTACACTCCAAGGAATAGAGTCCCAGCCTGCTGAACCTCTCCCTATAGCTCAGGTTGATCAAATGCCTTCCATTGCCTCAATGAATGCAACATCATTAACATTTTAGAAACTCTGCAAGATTAGGAAAAAGCTTGGCCCATTCCACTGGCACCCTGTCCGTGATTCTGTATATCCACTCTCACCAGCACCAATGCACTGGAACTATATCATTGACAAATGCATGACAGTTGCTAACCATTGCTTCCTCAAGAGCATGCCCAAAAACTCAAAACCTCTACAAGGGCAGCAAGCTCCTACGAATGCCATCACTTTCAATTTTCTCCCCAAGTTTCCCACACTTATGACTAGGACATATACCACCATTCTTTCATTGTTAGCCGGTCAAAATCTTGTAAAGTCCTTTGCTAGCATCACCACAACAACTACATTCACTCAAGAGAGCAAGTCACCCCTTGTCTGCTTCACGGCATTTAAGGATAGGCAATAAAAGCAGCTGACATAATGAAAGACTTGTCCAATCCTCGGCATTCCTTCTTCTCCTGCTTCCATTCTGCAGGAAGTACCGAAACTTGAAAGCCAGATTCAGGAACAACTTCTTCCCTTCTGTTATCAGGCTTCTGACCGTCCTTCCAGAAGACAGGGTACTGCCTGATTCATCTCTACACATTGTGGACATTGGACTTTGTCTATGGAACTGATGCATTACAAGGATGAGAACTAGATTCTGCTCTCTGTATCTTTCCCGTTGCCCTATCTATTGTACTTGAGTTTGACGATTATATTTATCTATCATATATCAGATCACGACACAAAATACTGGCGTAACTCAGTGGGACAGGCAGCATCTCTGGAGAGAGGGAAAGTGTGACGTTTCGGGCCGAGACCCTGATCTGTTTGGATAGCATGCAAAACTAAACCTTTCACAGGACAAGTCAGGGGTTGTGACTTATAACACATGACACTAATAAACCTAAAGCAATACCTAAATCCTGATTGTACCTGCAAGGTTCACCACCCAAATAAATCAAATGATTTGAAGTATAAAGCCTGTGATGTACTGTACGTAAAGAGGTGATTTAAGATAGCTACAGTTAATGACTGAAGCAATGTGCAGTAAAAATTCTATCACACAGCTTCTTCATTCACACTTCAACCTCATATTGTTGGTCTGGATTATTCCATTGAAATTCACTTTCCTAAGCACATGCTGCATATTTCATGCACCTCAAGAGAAAAGGCAGTGATTCATTTTCTCTGATTTTAATAGCCTATTCCTGCCCAAAGCCATTGGCTGCTTAAAACAATCTATGTGTTTCGCCTGTGTGTTGCCTTCACTGCCTGTCTCTCTACCCCCACTCTTCCATGGCCAAGTTACTCAGTCTGACAGGCAGCACAATAAATTTGATAGGTTTCCCAACAAACCGTAGAAAATTGCTTGAACTGATCTCTTGACAAATAAATGCTTGTAACATTCCTTCTGCCAGGGAGCTCAGGGCTCAGGGCTTACAAGAAAGAACATTGATACATATTGTAATTTATTTTTTTCAGCTGGCACATTGGATTTTGATGAATGTAAACTCTGAAACCAAGTTGGATGCTGTAGCTTCTAATAATGCATTTAGATTTTTCCTATTGAGGAGCGCTCCTAATTGTCTTCTGTTATTTCCCCAATATAAAGTACAAAGACTTAGTTTATCTGCCTGCAGCTAACCATTGTGAGGTCTCTTTGAGATTTATTTCGACTGCATCATGCATGTTCCTACCTTACCTGGGGTTAATGAAGAAGAAAGCTCAATTGCCCTGATATATTCATAAACATTCTCAGTTGTGTTTGGTCAACATATAATCCATGGCAATAGTCTGATCTCGGATGCTGCTCCTTTCAAAAGCATTATCTGTTCTAGGCGCAGATGATTAGGATGATTCTGACAGTGAACATTGAATGCCCCAGGGATAACAGTGTGTTTCAGCATGTGAACTGTGGTAAAATGTGGAGTGGATATTCTGGTACCGATTCTTGGGATTCAGGCCAATGTCTTAGAATCAATACAGGCTCTTCTTCTGGGATGTTGGGGCCATTTGTTTGGATGCAGAAAACGGGTAAATCTGACTCTTTGTCATAATTTATGAATGAAAATTATTTCTCCCGCACTTTAGACTACTTTTTTTACGTTTAGAGATACAGCCTGGAAATAGGCTCTTCGGTTTACAGTGTCTGCGCCGACCAGCGATCACCCTGTATACTAGCATTATCCTGCACACTAGGGACAATTTATAGAAGCCAAATAACCTACAAACATAGAAACATACAAAACCAATGCATCTTTGGAGTGTGGGAGGAAATTGGAGCTCCTGAAGAAAACCCACGTGGTCACCGGGAGAATGTACAAACTCCATACAGACAGCACCCGTAGTCAGGATCGAACCCGGGTTTCTGGCGCTGTAAGGCAGCAACTCGGGGTCAAGGAAAGAACATTCACATCACAGCCCTGTTTCCACCAATCTTTCCAAACCACGCACAAGAAGCACAAGAAGCACAAGAAACGCAAGACACCTTTGTATGCTGATGCCGAGAAGTGTGTTCAGCTCTGGCAGTACAATTTCTAATCTTGTAATGTGGACTCAATAAGAAGAAGGCAGCAACTCTACCGCTGCACCACTGTGCCACTGCTTAAGTCCTGGAAACTGAAAATAACATGTACAAGATACAGTCACATTTTGCTTGATTCAGCATTAGACTACAGTCCCTTGTTAACATTTTTAGCATGTTCTGCTCCACGCTGTCCTATTTAATTCACTCGGTGAAACCCTTCACTGTTATGTCATTCCTCTTTGCTGTTGTTAGATCTTACACTGTGAGACACCCCATGAGTGCCTCTTTCAGCTCAGCCATTTAGTGGGTACCTGCTACTGTATATAACTGTCGAATGGAATACCTAAAGTTAAACATCGTTGCAAGAAATTCAGTGGATTTGTTCCACAAGTCGATTGTTTGACTGCAGTTATTGATTTTGTAGTGTGATGTGTAATTGGCAGCTTCATTTACCACTATAGCCATGCACTTTAATTAGACACAATAAAATGCACTACACTTCAATATCTTGCAGCTAATTGGTGCGAGGAGAATTAGCTATTAACACCACTTCAAATGTATATGTAAAGTCTTGTAGAGCATGGGAACTGTTCCTTGGCATGCTGAGCGCACGTCAATTATTAATCCTTCATTTATTCCATTTTTTATTCTCCCTAAATTATCATCAACTCTTCCTAGATTCTACCACGCACTTATACACTTGGGGTAATTTGCAGCAGCTAATGATCCGACCCCCCACACTTCAGCGGGCCAAGGAAACCATATGGTCACAGGAAGAATGAACAAACCCCAAGGTGATCGATGAGAGTCAGGTGGTGGATTTTAGTAAGGATTTGTAAAGGGGCCTCGACAGTTACTTATTAAGTAAGGATTTTATAAAGGGGCCTCTACCGTTTGTGACATATATAAATGAGTTGGTTAATAAGTTTGCAGATGACACCAAGGTTGGCGGGGTTGTGGACAGTAAAGAAGACTGTCAAAGTATACAGTGGGATATAGATCTGCTGCAGAAATGGGCAGAGAAATGGCAAATGGAGTTGAATCTGAGCAGGTGTGAGGTATTAGACTTAGGGAGGTTGATGTAAAGAGGAAATATACAATTAATGGCAAGATCCTTAACAGCAATGATGTACAGGGGGATCGTGAGGTCCAAGTCTATCACACACTGGCACAGGCAACACAAGAGTGGTAAAGAAGGCATACGTTATGCTTGGTTTCATTTGTCGAGGAATTGAGTATAAGAGTCATGAATACATGAAGTTGCCTTATAGGACAAGTCAGGTCACATTTGGATTATTGCATGTAATTCTGGTTGCCCCTTTACAGGAACAATGTGGAGGCTTTGGAAAGGGTGCAGAGAAGGTCTACCAGAATGACGCTTGGATTGGCAGATATTAGCTCCAGGCAGAGGTTGAACTGACTTGGAACTCCAGAGGTTGTGGGGAGACCTGATCGAAGTATATCAAATTCTGAGTGTCATAGATAAGGTAGAGAGTCAGAACCTTTTTCACAGGATACAAAAATAATAATACCAGAGGGCATAGCTTTAAGGTGAGAGGCGCAAAGTTTAAAGGAGATGTGTGGGGCAAGATTTTTTACACAGAGGGTGGTGAGTGCCTGGAACGCACTGCTAGGGGGTAGTGGCGGCGCTGCCCTGGCAGCAACGGCTCGCCTGCAGTCCGTTTGTTTTTACTTTTTAGAGTTGTTTTTTTTTTTTCGTTTTGTCTAGTTAAGTTTTTGGTTTTTAGGTTGTGGTTATGTGGGGGGGGGGGGGGGGGGAGGGGGGGGTTGAAACCGGGACTTGCTGTCTCTCCCTTCGGGGGAATGCAACTTTTTTGTGGTATCCCCCTGCTCTGCCTCCGTCTGCGCTGAGGCCTAATGGCGGAGCTGGCGACATCGAGACTCCGGAGGCAGAGCCTGTCAGGACTTGCCCTGGGCTCGCTCCCGTGAGGGCGGCCCAGCTCGGGGCTGGAACGGCGCTCCCGTGAGGGGCTGTGATGCTCCTGTCGGGGGGGCCCGGCTCGGGGCTGGAACGGTACTCCCGTCGGAGCGGCCCAGCCCGAGGAAGGGAAACGGCGCTCCCGTTGGAGCGGCCCAGCTCGAGGGAGGAACGGCACTCACGTGAGGGCGATCCGGCTCGGGGCTGGAACGGTGCTCCGGTGGCTGGGACGGCATTCTGGCGGCGGTGACCTGAGTCCGGGGTTCAGCCGCGGGCCAGCGGCTGCGTCCACTGGACTGGAGGGCGGCAGCTTCGACCACCCCGGGCCGCGGTGTTTGAGCCGGCCCGTTTGCGGGGTTCGGTGAGCCGCGGGACTGGTTGTACCATCGCCCGGTGGGGTATCGCCTCAGCGCAGAGGGAGAAGAGGAGGGAAGAGACTGCAGCCCTAAGATTTTTGCCTCCACCACAGTGAGGAGGTGCTTGGAGGACTCACTGTGGTGGATGTTAATTTGTGTTTATTGTTGTTTATTATTGTATGTATGACTGCAGGCACGAAATTCTAATTCTAGTGATGAAGGCAGATATGATAGTGGCATTTAAGAGACTTTGGATCGGCAAATGGCTATGCAGGAAATGGAGGGATATGGGTTGTGTACAGACAGGTAAGAGTTGGTGTTGACATTATGTTCAGCATCAACAAGGGCCTGTCCCTAGGCTGTACTGTTCTAGATTCTATGTTCTATGTCAGGATTGAATTCGGGTCTTGGGCGTATTGTGCAGTGGCTTGACTAGTTGTGCTACTACACTGCTCCATCCATTTATGTCCTTATTTCAGAAAGGTTTCCAGAGATCCATGGCTGGATATGTGCCTTAGTCAAATGGTGGAATCTACAACAGTGAAACCTAAGTGGTGGGAATCCAACTGCACACAAGTCAAGAGTCAAGAGTGTTTTTATTGTCATATATCCCGGACGGGACAATGAAATTCTTACTTGCTGCAGCACAATAGAACATGTGAATATGTAAACATTGTATATAACGTGAAAAAAAGAAAAAGTTCAATAAATAACAAATATAGTGCAAATAACAAATAATAATATAATATTTTACAGTTCAGAGCTCAAAGCTTATTCGTTGTGTTTAATAGCCTGATGGCTGTGGGGAAGAAGCTGTTCCTGAACCTGGACGTTACAGTCTTCAGGCTCCTGTACCTTCTTCCTGATGGCAATGGTGAAACAAGTGTGTGGCCAGGATGGTGTGGGTCCTTGATAATTTTGGCTGACTTCTTGAGGCAGTGAATACGACAGATCCCATCGACGGTGGGGAGGTCAAAGCCGGTGGTGGACTGTGCAGTGGTCACAACTTTTTGTAGTCTTTTTCGGTCTTGGATGTTCAAGTTGCCGAACCAGGCCACGATGCAACCAGTCAGAATGCTCTCTACCGTGCACCTGCAGAAGTTTAGGAGAATCCTCTTCGACATGCCGATTCTCCGTAATCTTCTCAGGAAGTAGAGTCGCTGATGTGCCATCTTTACAATTGCATCGGTGTGCTGGGTCCAGGAAAGATCTTCTGATATATGCACGGCCAGGAATTTGAAGTTATTGACTCTCTTCACCATTGATATAAACAGGATTGTGGATCCTCATCCTTCCCCTACTAAAGTCTACAATCAGTTCCTTGGTCTTACTGATGTTGAGAGCCAGGTTGTTGTGCTGGCACCATTTGGTCAGTCGGTCGATCTCACTTCTATACTCTGACTCGTTCCCATCTGTGATTCGTCCAAGCACTGTGGTGTCATCGGCGAACTTGATGATGGTGTTTGCACTATGTCCGGCTACGCGGTCATGGGTATTTTGCATTGTTATACAGTGCCCTCCACAATGTTTGGGACAAAGACCCATCATTTATTTATTTGCCTCTGTGCTCCACAATTTGAGATTTGTAATAGAAAAAACCCATATGTGGTTAAAGTGCGCATTGACAGATTTTATTAAACTTTTATTGTACATTTATTATACATTTTGGTTTCACCATGTAGAAATTACAGCTGTGCTTATACATAGTCCCCCTCATTTCAGGGCACCATAATGTTTGGAACACATGGCTTCACAGGTGTTTGTAATTGTTCAGGTGTGTTTAATTGCCTCCTTCATGCAGGTATAAGAGAACTCTCAGCACCCAATCTTTCCATCACCTTTGGAAACTTTTTGCTGTTTATCAACATGAGGATCAAAGTTGTGCCAATGAAAGACAAGGAAGCCATTATGAGACTGAGAAACACAAATAAAACTGTTAGAGACATCAACCAAACCTTAGGCTTACCAAAATCAACTGTTTGGAACATCATTAAGAAGAAAGATAGCACCGGTGAGCTTATAAATCGAAAAGGGACTGGCAGGCCAAGGAAGACCTCCACAGCTGATGACAGAAGAATTCTCTCTATAATAAAGAAAAATCCCCAAACACCTGTCGGCAGATCAGAAAAACTCTTCAGGAGTCAGGTGTGGATTTGTCAATGACCACTGTCTGCAGAAGACTTCATGAACAGAAATACAGAGGCTACACTGAAAGATGCAAATCACTGGCTAGCTGTAAAAATAGGATGGCCAGGTTACAGCTTGCCAAGAAGTACTTAAAAGAGTAACTGCAGTTCTGGAAAAAGGTCTTATGGACAGATGAGATGAAAATTATCTTATCAGAGTGATGGCAAGAGCAAAGTATTGAGGAGAGAAGGAACTGCCCAGAACTGAACACAATACTCTAAATGTGGCATCACCAACATCTTATACAGCTACAACATGACCTCCCCACTTCTATACTCAATACTCTGACTGATGAAGGCCAATATGCCAAAGCCCTTTTGACCACCCGATCTACCTGCGACTCCACCTTCAAGGAACCATACAGATGCACTCCTAGATTCCTCTGCTCTACAACACTACCCTGAGCCCCACCATTCACTATGTAGGTTCATGTAGGATTAGACTCCCCAAAATGCAACACCTCACATTTCTCTGTATTAAATTCCATCAACCATTCCTCAGCCCACCTAGAGCAAGATCCTGCTGCAATTTTTCGCAACCAGCTTCACTATCTGCAAAACCACCCACTTTTGTATCATCAGCAAACTTGCTAATCTTGCCATGTATCTCACCCATATCATTGATAGAGATGACAAACATCTCACCCTCTGCTTCCTTCCACGAAGCCAATTTTCTATCCATTCAGCTAACTCTCTTTGGGTCCCATGTGATCGAACCTTCCAGAGCAGCTTACCATGTGGGACCTTGTCAAATGCTTTGCTGAAGTCCATATATACAACATCTACCGTTCTGCCCTCATCAACCATTTTGGTCCGATCTTCAAAACACTAAATCAGATTTGAGACACACGACCTGCCACATACAAAATCGTGCTACTTTCTATAAGGACTCCATACAACTAGCCTAGTTTTCCACTTATTCACCAAATCATTTCTTACCTTCCGCCTTCATATCTATTCCTGGCATAAAACACTTTCTATGCCAGGCCAGTGTTATTATCTCTGGCTGATATTGCAAGATAGGTTAGTGAACATTGGACCTTCTTATTCAGAGGACATGAAGAGCTCACTGTTTAAAATGGGTCCCATTATCAACAAATATCATGTGGAAAAACTATGAATGGAAAACTTGAACATCAAAAGAGGGCATTTGTTGATACTGGGAACTGGCAGTGACTAGTGTTAGGTTTACAAATATGATTTTTGTGAGTTTTCACGAGAATATTCATTAAATAAACAAGATCTCAAACAAATCACATTGAGCCTAACATATCTTATAGAGTATGTATACAGAGTCCATCCAAGAACAGTAATTTCATACAGTTGCCCATTTTCTTGTAAGTTTACTTGGAGTCATAGAGTGAGACAGTATGGAAACAGGCCCTTCGGCCCAACTTGCTCACACCAGCCAACATGTCCCAGCTCCACTGGTCCCACCAGCCTGTGTTCGGTCCATATCCCTACAAACCTGTCCTATCCATGTACCTGTCTAACTGTTTCTTAAACATTGGGATAGTCACTGCCTCAACCACTTCCTCTGGCAACTTGTTCCATACACCCCCCATACTTTGTGTGAAAATGTTACCCCTCAGATTCCTATTAAATCTTTTCCCCTTCACCTTAAACCTATGTCCTCTGCTCCTCAATTCACTTACTCTGGGCAAGAGACTCTGTGCATCTACCACGATCTATACCTCTCGTGATTTTATACACCTCACTAAGCATTTATTTATTTCAGCTGCCCAACAGTGGAAGGTCTGAGTACAGTGAATTTCAATTGCTTGGATGTATTTGATTTTCAGTTTCCCCATTTTAACCCTGATAAAACCTTCTTATGGTCAACACCTCATCAAATCGCCTTCTGATGACAATTAGTACAGGGAGAGTCATACAATCAAAAGCCAATCACATCCAATGAGGCTGACATAATGGTTCCTATCTAAAGCCCTAATGATCAGCCATGATCATATTGAATGGCGATGCAGGCTTGAAGGGCCGAATGGCCTACTCCTGCACCTATTTTCTGTGTTTCTATGTTTCTAATTAAGCATTAAAGGAGCTACATATTGCTGAAAGCTGGAACAGAGAGAGTTTGCTCAACATTGTGTATTAACCTGATTTATTAATTAAATGCTCCAGGGGCACCTCATTTAATAAATCCACCGCCACGCTGAGAAAACTACTTGAACCAGTGTGTTATGCTTTTTTTTTAACCCTTGAGGGAATTTTTCTGTGTGGTCCAAAAATGACCCCTATATTGCTTCTATTTTCTTTAACAAAATGTTCACCTCTTGAGAAATCATGTCTCTGTATTCTTGTTAAACTCCTGGCACTCTGGCAATTTACCAGTCTTGTGATATGATGCTGCAGTGCAACAGGAACTAAAATCTAAGATTGTTCATAAATTGTTCAGAAGGCCAAGAAAAGAAATTGTAGGATGTAATTTTCAGCGAAAACAGCAATTTATTTGTACTCTGGCTTATCCGTTTGCTGTGCTTTCATAGAGCTGTAGAACAATGTCAAATGTTAACCAAAACATTTACCAAGTCTAGGGAGGGAAGGAACTAAATCCATTTATTTATTTTTGGTTGGGTTGAAACACTTTTACACAGTTCATCGTTCCAGTCTCAGACAGCAGTAAAAATAATCATGGTTTTGTGCCAGCAAGCTAGTGGCAAGCACAAAACACTTATTATAAGGCATGGCTTCACAACAAAGGAAGTGTTACTCTTGACCATTATGAGCAGAGCAATTTTGTTCAGTTGCTGGATCATGGCTACGAATATTAGGGCAGGGCTTTGAATATTAAGTGGACCGTTTGAATAAACGTGCAATAAACACAAAATGTTGCATCTGAGGGAGGTGGAGGCGTTGAAACTGAAGAGGCCGAGGAATATGCAACTGGAATTTAGAGTCATCGGGCCTTCAGCTGATGTGTTTAAGAAGGAACTGCAGATGCAGGAAAATCGAAGGTACACAAAAAGGATGGAGAAACTCAGCGGGTGCAGCAGCATCTATGGAGCGAAGGAAATAGGCGACGTTTCGGGCCGAATCCCTTCTTCAGACAATCATGGGCCTTCAGCTGAACTTGTTCATACTGATCAAGTTGGCAAACTGTACGTTCCATTTGCCTGCATTTGGTTCATGTCTTCATAACCCTTCCTAGCCATATATCTGTTCAAATGTCTTTTGAAAGTCACAATTGTGTCCAGTTCTATAGATTCCTCTGGCAGCGCGTTCTCGTTCCAGTTACGGACTACATTCAGAGTGAATAAGTTGCCCATGGGGTGAAACCAGGAGCAGATGAGTGTTCTTCATGAACAGACCGCTGACTCATGGGTAACCGCGGTCCGCAGCGAGCAGATACCTGTTTTGCCTGAGTTGATGTCTGAGGTTGGACTTTTCATGGCAGTTGTGTGCCCTGAGTCACAGCAGATCCCCGGCACTTGGTATGCACACTCTGTAAGATCCCACCACGGCTGGACAACGTGTAAAATTTCCTCACAATGTCGTCATTCCTGCTCCCACCTCTAGCTCGCAGATACAACCAGCTAACGCCAAACAGTATCTGTTGACAGACGTCCCTTCAAGGTCAGAAACTGAAGGTGACCATCACCGACATCTGCTGTTCACACCAGTGCAAGGCAGAAGCCTCTCGGTAGCCTGGAAGCTGTCACAGTGGTGGCCTTGAAAAAATGATGCCCATATAGAAGGCTGGCACAAGAGGAAAGCATTAGAACAGATTAATAACGACCAGTGTTTGTAATTAATTTCAGTAGATTTTGCAATTAATATTATTGGTGCGTACAATATAATTTTGTTGAGACATTGAAGAATCTTGGCAGAAGGACACCCAGGGGGCTACTGTGACAACATGAATGGAGGCTGTCAATACCAGCACTTGCAGCAAGCCTGCAATGCAGGTAAATGCTGGCTACTCCCTTGGGTGAATGAAAATGTAGGCGGAGTGTCCTCATTCTATGCCTCCTACGACTATGTAGAACCCCAGCTACGACTAACTTCGGGAAAATTGGACACCGAATAATGGGGAGTGAAGACGACCTCCTTCGACCTGCCTTCGACTATGATGAAGACTATGTACGACTACCTTCGACTCTCCTCGATTACCTACGACTAACATGCCGACCTACTATGACCTACTACGACTAAACCTACCAGTAAAAAAAGTATCGATTTTTTCCAATGGCGACCTTTTTTACTCGTGGGCATTTTTTAACATATTGAAAAAAACGGCGTGACATAGCTGAGGCCTCGAGTATGTGGAGACCAATCTCGAGCATGAAGGAGAGTTATGAAGACCTCATACGACCTTGTGTCGACCATGCTGCGAGTATGAGTCGAGGACAAACTCGTCAGAATTTGCTGATTAGGTCGCCCAAGTGGGACAGGCCCTTTAGACAGAGGCGTAAAGAAGGATTAAGACGCTTGCTTTCAACGGTTGGAGCACTAAGAATCAGGAAGTCGTGTTGCTGCTTTACAAAACTTTGGTTAGGCACATTTGGAATATTGTGTACAGTTCTGGGTGCCCCATTAATGAAGGGTTGGAAAAGGTGCAGAAGAGGTTTACCAGGATGCTGCCTGGATTAGAGGGTATTAGCCTCAAAGAGAGGTTGGACAAAATTAGTTTGTTTGCTCTGGTGCATCAGGGGTTGAAGGAAGACCTGAGAGATGTACATTAAATTAGGAGAGGTTTAGATAGGGTAGACAGTCAGAACCTTTTTGCTAGAATACAAATGTCAGATACTGGAAGGGCATAACTTTAAGGTCAGAGTGAGAAAGCTTAAAGGAGACTTGAAGAAGTCACCAAGAGGATTGATAAGGGCAGGCAGTTTGCGCTGTCCATATGGACTTCAGCAAGGATAGAGGTCCCACAGGGTAGGCTAGTCTGGAAGGTTTGATTGCATGGAATCCAAAGGGAGCTCATCAATTGGATTCAAAGTTGGCTTGGCGGAAGGTGTCAAAGGGTAGTTGTGAGTCATTTTGTGACCATTTGGCCTTCCACATCCATAACAACCAGAGGTCACCCTTCTGTAGTAATCCCATCCTCCATCTTCTCATTCTTGTAAACCTGAGAAAATAAGGTTAGTTTGATAAATCCTTGCTTAACCAGTAGCTGCCGCCTGGGAATCAATCTGGTGGACCTTTGCTGCAGTTCCACTTTCAAATGCATCTCTTGGAGAGAAACCAGACCATTTGTTATATTCCTGATGTGGTGACTTCAGGGCCCTATGTAATTGGAGCACATAATCTCCACTTATTGTTTAAATCCTCTTGCAGTAAATGCCATCATAGCTTTCTTAATTTCTTGCCTTCAGTTTAGTTTAGGAAACAGGCCCTTCGGCCCACCGTGTCCGCACCGACCAGCAATCATCCCGTGCACTAGTCCTACCCTACACACAAGGGACAATATACAGAAGCCTGTTAACCTACAAACCTGCACGTCTTTGGAATGTGGGGGGAAACTGGATCATCCCGGAGATACCTCACAGTGAGAACGTGCAAACTCCGTGCAGATAGTACCCTTTGTCGGGATTGTACCCCAGTTTCTGGTGCTGTAAGGCAGCAGCACTACCACTGTGCCACAGTGCCGCTTTATCTGACTTTCAGCGATAACTTGTGAACTGGAAGGAAGTTGTTTCATTAGTGACAACTGCACGATTGGTATCACATTCTCTGCCTTCTCATGCAAGGATGTTGGGGTTCACTCTGACTGTATTATTACTATCTCTCAGCCAGACTGGGGCACAGCGAGAAGAACTGAAGAAAAAGACCCCATTTTAGCACATTGCACACTTAATAGTTAGCTTGGTGGTCTTTGAAATCATGCAGCTGCTCTGAATAGTGTGCAGCAAAAAACAGCTTCCCTGTTTGTATGCTATCCACTGCTTAATCAGATGAATGAGATGCTGCTTCCGTGGGCAATGTTCATGTTGTACATGTTCTGCATGCTTACATCCTTTGTGCGCCAGCTTGTATGAATTTGCAGGTACATTTGTTATGTTCAGCTTGATTCTCACTGTATACTGTATATGCATGAATGTATAATATATATATGTATATGTGAGTATGTGTGTGTATATGCAACACTGAACTTTTTTCCCTTGTTTATTATATTGTTTAAAGTGCACTATGTTTACATATTCTGTGGTGCTGCTGGAAGTAAGAATTGGTCTATCTGGGACTTGACAATAAAACACTCTTGACTATTGTGTTAAAGAAGGAACTGCAGATGCTGGAAAATCGATGCCTATTTCCTTCGTTCCATAGATGCTGCTGCACCCGCTGAGTTTCTCCAGCATTTTTGTGTACTCTTGGCTATTGACTGTTTCACCATCTTTGTGTAATTGAAAAACAAGAACTTCAATGTCACACTCATTTAACACACAAAAGGATTGTGCTTTACAAGTACATGTTTAGGCCTTTATATCAGGGGGGAACGTTAAATGATATCTTGCGTTCAATATTCCCTTGTCAACATAAGATGTACAGTCACCCAATATTTCCACTGAGAGCCAACTGGGCGTGATGTATGACTACAAAGTGAAATAAGCAGCCTGGGAGTTTGGTCCGATGATCATTCACACAGGGGAGCTGAGGATGTCAGAACCTGCTTGGCACACATCCAGCTATCACGTCAGGGTTATGTAAAGGATGTTCCTGCTGCTACCCTGTGTGATACTGTGGTTATTAATGGATTAGAACATTGCTGCCACAGGTATACAGTTAATTATTTCAATGCTTCGTCACAGGGAGCTACTGGGGGAATACGCCTTCAGTGCGGCAGGGTACAAGTCCTCACCGAGGGGTAAAATGGTGTGCTTTGCCTTCACTTATCATGCTTGTCAACCACTATTGGCGTAACTTTGACAAAGTTTGCTTCATCTCTATGATTGATGAACAGCTGTGCTGATTAACTTCTCTCTCAAATCTCCCTTTATTTTCCTTTCTTTGATGTCCATGCAAGATAATCCTGTGTTGCGTGAGGATGGAACTGCAGATGCTGGTTTAAACTGAAGATAGACACAAAAAGCTGGGGTCAGACAGCATCTCTGGAAGAAAGGAATAGGTGACGTTTCAGGTCGAGACCCTTCATCAGTGAGAGTCCAGGGAAAGGGAAACGAGAGATATAGACGGTGATGACCCGCTGAGTTACTGCAGCTTTTTGTGTCTATTTAAGATAATCTGTTATGAGGCTGAACCATCGAAAACTGTAAAACAAACTTTTAACTCCAATTAATGTTGAATTAACTGATCTCAGTTGAGCTTCACAATTAGTATCTTAGAAGATCTTGAAGTTTGGGGATAGGATACAAGTTGCACCTTGTTTTTTTCATCGCTATCTAACGACCCATGCTGATGTTTATGCCAGTGGTCTTGGGCAAGAGTAATAAGTGGGTTTGATCAATGAGATCCTCCTGCAGGACAACTCGCTGGCATACAGTCATGGTTTGAACTTCAATTATGGTTATTTGGATGAGATATTAGACAACAAATGCGTTCAGTCAAACGTCAGTGATAGAGCAAAAGCCCGTGGGGTCTACGCTGCGATGAGTAGCAGGGCTGCTGCAGTGAGTACAGAGGCCTAGGCCATGGCCCCAGGTGCAGACAACACAGCTGCTGATCTTGGTGGTTGTTGCAAATATTTCAACCACAACTTTGAAGGCCGAAGTGGAGAAGGGTTCCCTGAGAACAGCAATTGAATGTGGGTCAGTCGGTCCTAAGAGAAGGGTGAATGCCATGTCGGTGGCGCAGGGGTAGATTTGCTGCCTTTCAGAGCAGGCCCGGGTTCGATTCAGTCTATGGGCGCTGTCTGTAAGGAGTTTGTTTGTTCTCCCTGTGACCGCGTGAGTTTTCTCCGGGTGCTCCGGTTTCCTCCCACTCTCCAATGACGTACAGGTTTGTAGGTTCGTGGGTTTGGTAAGTTGTAAAGAGTGTCCCTTGTGTATGTGTGTGTGTGTATAAGTGCATGGGGTGATCGCTGCTTGGTGCAGACACAGTGGGTTAAAGGGCCTGTTTCCGCATTGTATCTCTGATGTCTAAAGTCTAAAGACATTCCCACAACAGAGTCAGCATGTTGAGGAAAGGTGTGTATGGAGGGGGAAGGTAAATAGCCGAATCAAGAATACCTTTGACCGCTGTAGGCAGCTCTGGGAAGCCTGATGCAATACAGCAGCTGAATTACAGATATCTAGTCAACAGCAAGACGAAAGACATGCAAGTTGGAAAGAATTCTACTGCAGCTCACTCCCTGCCCGTAAGGAAAAGGTACAGAACAGATCAGAGCTGGGCACTGATAACCAAAGAGCCCACAATGATCCATTGTTGCCTGTGGAAAAGGTGATAACAAGAGGGTATGAACAGTAAAACTAGTAGGATGACTAGGGTGGGGGAGAGAAGGAACATTACTCCAGCAATTTGTGTTTATCTTCGGTGTAAACCAGCATCTGCAGTTTCTTCCTACACAAAATGCTGAAGTAACTCAGCGGGTGAAGCAGCAGCAGGTCAGAACCCTTCTTCAGCCTTGGAACACTTCATCAGCCTGAAGAACGATTCCAACCCAAAACGTCACCTATTCCATTTCTCCAGAGATGGCGGCCAATAAATCAGGCTCAACTTCAGTACTTAGACTCTCGGCCACATCATCACCAAGGGTGGCATCTTCCTAGAGTCTCTGTTAGCAGAGTACATAGAAACATAGAAACATAGAAAATTGGTGCAGGAGTAGGCCATTCGGCCCTTCGAGCTTGCACCGCCATTCAATATGATCATGGCTGATCATCCAACTCAGTATCCCGTACCTGCCTTCTCTCCATACCCCCTGATCCCCTTAGCCACAAGGGCCACATCTAACTCCCTCTTAAATATAGCCAATGAACTGGCCTCAACTACCCTCTGTGGCAGAGAGTTCCAGAGATTCACCACTCTCTGTGTGCTCTTCTCCACGTTTACTGAAGATAAGGATGTTGTTGGAGTCTTCTCTTTCTCTTGTCTGTCGAACTATCTACCACCACCAGTGGGTCATGGCAGAGCGTTGGTCTGATCTATGGGATTGCTGCTCATGTTATGGGGTTGCTCACGGTAGATTGTAGAGCTGCTGCCTCACAGCACCAATGACCTGGGTTCTATCCTGAACATGGGTGCTCTCTGCTCATCCTTCAGGTTCCCAAAGCGATGTTGATGGGGTTGCTCAGGTAGATTGTAGAGCTGCTGCCTCACAGCACCAATGACCTGGGTTCTATCCTGAACATGGGTGCTCTCTGCGTAGAGTTTGCACGTTCACCTTATATCTGCAAGGGTGACCTTCAGGTACTCCCACATCCCAAAGCCATGTAGGTCGATAGATTAATAATTGGTAACTGTAAAATTTCCCCTCGTGTGGAATTGAGTAGCAGAATCCATGGAGTTGATGAGAATTTAGGAGAATAAAAAAATGAGATTAATTTTGGATTAATGTAAGTTTGTGGTTGATGGTCAGCATGGACATGGAGGGATGAAGGGCCTGTTTCTGTGCTGTATCTCTTTATAATTCTATGTTTGTTTCTCTTTATTGTATTTTGCTTTCCCTATTTAGCTTACATGTAGTCATGTGTTGTGTTCTTGCCAAATTGGCACTTTGTATTTCGGGATGCTTAATACTATTTCTGGTATGTCTGTCTTCATTCCTCATTCTTGAAGGGGCAGGGTGAGGGGGATACTGAGCCACAGAAATCCAGATTTGAGGTACGAGAATGATCCCGGGGATGATTGGGTTAATATATGAGGAGCGTTTGAAGGCTCTGGGCCTGTCCTCAATAGAGTTTAGAACAGTGGTTCCCAACCTTTTTTTGGCCATGCCCCACCTAATCACCTCTAAAATCCTGACACCACCCCCCATGTGGTGATATATAATTCTTATCATTTAAAAAGTGAACTCCGTTTCAGCTGAAGAAGCTTAAAACGCCAATACCTTGGTTGTAATAACTACACAATAAAGACCTTTTTTACCCAAAAAAAATTATTTACTCAAAATAACATCTGAAACATAAACTACATATGTTTACCTGATGGAAAATCCTAAAAAATAAAAATCGAACATTTGGACCCAGACCTCCTCAGTCGCGCTCAATTGCCCCCCTTAAAAATCAAATTGCCCCCCTGTGGGGCGTACGCCCCACGTCGGGAACCACTGGTTTAGAAGGTTGAGTGCGGGATTCCATATAAACATTCCTGATAATGAAAGGCCTAGATGCAGTGGGCATCGAAAGGATGATTCCAGTAATAGAAGAGTCTAGAACAAGAGGGCACAGCCTCAGAATAAAAGGAAGCACAGTACCTTTAAAATGGAGATGAGGAGGAATTTATTTTGCCAGAGGGTGGCGAATCAATGGAATTCATTACCACAGATGGCTGTGGAGCCAAGACATTGGGTATTTTTAAAGCAGAGAATGATAGGATCTTGATTAGTATTGTATCAAAGGATTCGGGGAGAAGGCAGGAGAACGGAGGAGAACGGGGTTGAGAGGAAAAAATAGATCAGCCACGATTGACTGATGGAGTAGACTGAATGGCTTCAGAGATTGTGGAGGCATTAGTTGTGATCTTTCAAGAATCACTAGAGTCAGGAAGGGTTCCAGATGATTGGAAACTTGCAAATATTACTTAGTTGTTCAAGAAGGGAGTGAAGCAAAAGAGTGAAAACTATAGGTCGGCTAGACTGACTTCAGTGGTAGGTAAGATTTTAGAGTACATTATAAAGGATGAGAAGCTCATGATAAAATAGACCAAAGTCCGCATAGTTTTGTGAAAGGGAGATCTTGCCTGACGAACATGTTGGAATTCTTTGAGGAAGCAAATAGCAGGATAGACAAAGGAGAATCAGTGGATGTGGTTTACTTGGATTTTCAGAAGGCCTTTGATAAGGTGCCGCATCTGAAGCTGCTAAAGACCATGAGAGCCCATGGTATCAGAGAGAAGATACTAGCATGGATAGCAGGTTGGCTGGATGGCATGAAGGCTGAGAGTTACAATAAAGGGGACTTTTTCTGGTTGGCTGCCAGTGACTAATGGAGTTCTGCATGGGTCGGTGCTGGGGCCGCTACTCATCATGTTGTATATACATTATTTGGATGAGGGACTTTGTGGCCAAGTTTGCAGATGATACAAAGATAGGTGGAGGGGCAGATAGCATAGAGAAAGCAAGGATTCTGTAGAAGGACTTGGATAGGTTGGTAAAATGGGCTGAGAAGTGGCAGACTGGAATACAGCATGGCAAAGTGTGGAGTCATGCATTTTGGTAGTAGAAATAAAGGCATATACTATTTACTATACAGGGAGAGAATTCTGAAAATGGAGGTTCAATGGGACTTAGGACTGCTGCTGTAGGATTCCCAAAAAGTTAATTTGCAAGTTGAATCAATAATAAGGAAGGTGAATGCAATGCTGGCATTTATTTCCAGAGGGTTAGAATACAAAAACAGGGATGTAATGCTGAGGTTTTATAAGGTACTGGTCAATCTCCACCTTTAATTTGGAGTATTGTGAACGGTTTTGGGCTGCATATCATAGGAAGGATGTGCTGGCGTTGGGAGGGTCCAGAGGAGGTTCATGAGAATGATCCCAGAGATGATTGGGTTAACATATGATGAGTGTTTGACGGCACTGTACTCACTGGAGTTTAGAAGGATGATGGGAGCCTCATTGAAACTTACCGAATAGTGAAAGGCCTGGATAGAGTGGATGTGGAGAGGATGTTTGCACTAGTGGGAGAGTCTAGGACTGAGGCCATAGCTTCAGACTAAAAGGGTATATCTGTAGAAAGGAGATGAGGAGGAATTTATTTAGTCAGAGGGTGGTGAATCTGTGGAATTCATTGCTACTGAAGGCTGTGGAGGTCGTCAATAGATATTTTTAAGGTGGAGATTGATAGTTTCTTGATTAGTAAGAGTGTCAATGGTTATGTGGCGAAGGAGAGTAGAGTTGAGAGGGAAAGATAGATCAGCCATGATTGAATGACAGAGTAGACTTGATGGGCTGAATGGCCCAATACTGCTCCAACAATTTATGAATTTATGAACATTGACCGAGGACATACTTGGTATGTTCTGTCCGCCTGTATCCTCTGGTTAATATAATTATCACCCTGTATACCCTAGATCACTGGTAATCCGCCATCAAGAGTGACCTTGGTCTGTACTTGCTCACCAATGCTCAGTTTAATTTTCCACGGTCACGATCGGATATGAAAAGGCCAACCGCGAGCAGGTGGGACTAATGTTTGGCTGGCTCATCTTGGCTGGCATTGGCAAGTTGGACCAAAGGGCCTGTTTCTGTGCTGTATGACTCTATGATTCTATGACTCCACTTAGTTTGTGACTTCGTGGTTTGTTTGGTCCAGGCAACTCAAGGCTTCTTAAATACCACACTGCAAACCTGTGACCTTTACAGCTTGGCAGAAGACACATGTGAAAAGCACAGTGTGTTGTTCGCCTCTCACAATACCATTTCCTGTCTGGGAAATAGATCATCTCTCCTTCATGGTTGCTGGAGTTAATGCCTGGAGACCTGTGGGTGATCAGTTACCATAAGGACTGCAATGATTCAACCAATGCAGCTCACAAACAATTATTGATGCTTGCCTTGTGAGCAATGTCCACATCTTTAAGTGAATAATATAAAAATCTGAATCTATTGCATTTCCTTCATTTTAAATTAGATTAACTGCCTCAGCAACAGTTTCCAGTTCCACTAAATTATCTAAAAAATCGTCTAAATCAACTTGCAACTGAATCTTCATTTTTAATTTACATGTCGAATAAGAATTTAGTATTTAAATCCCAAAGCAAATCATCAGTATTTTCATTTGATTTACATACCTTGTCATTGCTTTACTCCACCCGAGCTCAGCGTTATCCTCCTGCTTTGCATCTATATTCATGGTCTCTGCTATTCTAATCGTGGACTACAATATGTCATAGATAGACACAAAATGCTGGAGTAACAGCGGGATGGGCAGCGTCTCTGCAGAGAGGAATTGGCGACGTAATGGGTCAAGACCGTTCTCCAGAGATGCTGCCTGTCCCGCTGAGTTACTCCAGCATTTTGTGTCCATCTTCGGTGTAAACCTGCATCTGCACTTCCTTCCCACTGCAATGCCCGGTTTCAGTCAGACGATTTTCCACATTCGTCCAATGCAAAGGTGACTGGACCACTTACCAGACAAAAAACGCAGATGTCACACTATTGTCCAATACCATTCAATGTTCGGCATTCAACACCATCATCCCCTTCAGACCTGTTACCAAGCTCAGGGAACTCAGTCTCTGCGCATCCCTTTGCAACTGGATCCTTGACTTGTTCATCAACAGAACACAATTGATACATATTTGCACTAACATTTCCTCCTTGATAACAATCAGCACAGGAATATCTCAAGGCTATGTGCTCGGTCCCCTGATCCACTCACTCTATATCCATGACTGTGTAACAGGACACATTTCCAACTCCATCTTTAAATTTGTTCATTGTTGGACAAATTACAGATAATAATGAGTCAGAGTGTAGGAGGAAGAACGATTGTCTGATGGAATGGTGCAGAACAACAATCTAGTTCTCAACGTCAGTAAGACCAAGGAGCAGATTAATGTCTTCAGAAGATGAAAGCGGAGAATCCACAAACCTGTATTCATTGATGAGTCAGTGGTGGAGAGTCAGCCTGTTCTTGTAACTGGTTTAGAGACATGTAGTCTATACTGGCAGCAAGCTTTGGCTCCAGATTTTGACCAGTCTGGTCTGGCTGTATGAAATTGGCCACCATGTCCAGTAGGTTCTCTCGTTCCTGCACCCCTTGCACACTTGTCTTTCCTTCTGCGGACCCCTCTTCCAGGTCAGCCCAGAACTGACCCGCAGTGCTCCCCTCTGATGAGGTAGAAGCACTGTGCAGCCCTTCAAGAGGTACTGCTGTGGGTTTATCATAGGGCCCACAGTGACCCAACTCCATCTCCCGGAGTCTGTCACGTTGGAGCAAATGCTCCACACACCGCTCCATCCGGCTCCAGCGCTCTCGGTCGCTGGCCGCCCGCGGTTGTTCAAAGTCGGACTCCTCTGAGTCCACGACCTTGTTTGTTTTGTGTCTAGCCTTTCTGCCCGGCTGCGTGGATCTGGCCGGTGCGGAGGCGACATCGGGCACAGCTGATCCCACTATCGGTGATCCAAGTGCCGCTGGCTGCCCGCTGCTCCGCGGTCCTCCCTCACCAAGCTTTGTCGCAGCCCTTGTCTTCTTTGTTTTGTCCATGTTCCCACCTGTAGTTGGAAATGGAAACAAAAAAGACCGCAGAGTAAACTCTTACCTGCAAGTTGCGGCTTTTAAACTGCCGCTGCGGGTGAACGTCGTTCCACCGCGTCTGACGTTTCGCAATGCGTGTAGCGATATGACACGCATGCGTCCTGGCGGGCTTCTTCACGTAGTCACTCACGTGACTCCGAAGTAAAATTCCACAGACTTACCATTCTCTGTGAGAAAAAGTGTTTCCTCATCTCCATTCTAAATGGCTTACCCCTTATTCTTAAACGGTGGCCCCTGGTTCTGGACTCCCCTAACATTGGGTACATGTTTCCTGCCTCTAGCGTGTCCAAGCCCTTAACAATCTTATATGTTTCAATGAGATACCCTATCATCCTTCTAAACTGCAGAGTGTACAAGCCCAGCTGCTCTATTCTCTCAGTGTATGACAGTCCTGCCATCCTGGGAATTAACCTTGTAAACCTACGCTGCACTCCCTCAATAGCAAGAATGTCCTTCCTCAAATTAGGGGACAAAAACTGCACACAATACTCCAGGTGTGATCTCACTAGGGCTCTGTACAACTGCAGAAGGACCTCTTTGCTCCTACAGTATATTTGATTCCTCTTGTTATAAAGGCCAACATGCCATTCGCTTTCTTCACTGCCTGCTGTACCTGTATGCTTACTTTCTATTGAGTACTATGTTTACAAACCTGTCAGTAAGAATTTTGCTGTTCCATTTCCGTACATATGACAATTAAACACTCTTGATACTTGATTCTCTCTTGAAGCTTGGGATGTATTTTTTTTAATTAACTTCTATACTATTCATCTCTTCACTTTTCACAAGTCCCTCAAATCCTCCTCCTTCTCTTTCACTTTCTTCCTGTAACTTTTCTTTCTGTGAGAGAAATTAAGTATCTTGTCCAGTTTCAGCAAAGTACAAGTTACATTTAATTTAATGTCAAGCAACAAAAAATTACTGAAGAAACTCAGCAAGTCAGACAGCATCTGTGGAGGGAATGAACAGGTGATATTTAGGGTTCTGAAACATCGCCTGTCCATTCACAGTTGCTCCCTGGCCTGCTGATTTATTCCAGCACTTTGTGTTTTGCTTAAGATTCCAGCGTCTGTAGTTTTGTGATATTTCTATTCAATTTACCATCTTTAAGAAAGGGGTTAAAATCATTTGTTTGTAGATTTGTTTCAGCTTAACAAGATGAGAAATTACAAATATCTTTGGCATAGAGACATGGGGGAAATCTAATGCAGAATTCAAACGGAAACACACTCGTACTCATGTTACTGACATCCTCTCATGTTAGTTAAATGGTCACTCTGCCTATCATTTGGAAATTTGACAGACCATCCCACATCCAACCTCCCCTCCGTTGACCCCATTTATACCTCACACTGCCTCGGCAAGGCCAGCAGCATAACCAAGGACGAGTTGCAACCTGGCTCCGCATCGCATCCCCTCTCGCATCGGGAAAACGCATACCTTCAGATTCAGGGACAGTTTCTTGCCAACTGTTATCAGGCGACAGAATCATCCTACCACAACTAGCGAGTAGTGCTGAACTACTATCAACCTCATTAGAGACCCTTCGACTATCTTTGATCAGACTTTACTGCTGTTACCTGGACCAAAACGTTATTCCCCTTTCATGCATCAAAACACTGAAAATGGCTCTATGGTAATCATGTATTGTCTTTAGCTGATTGGTTAGCACGCAACAAAAGCTTTTCACTGTATCTCAGTATACGTGACAATAAACTAAACTGAATCTGAACTGAAACTGAATAATGCTCAAATTACAAGGCTTTGATGCAACTGAATCAATATTAAACTGGAACGGTTTGTCCTTCATGCACTGGGGTCGGTTCATAGCACTTGAAGGATATTGTGTAAGACTGGGGCTGCTGCTGATTCCTAAGGCTGTGGTGTGGATGGGGAGGAGAGGTTGAGGAAGAAGTATCGAAGAGAAGGGCCAAGGATGGTGTTCATGCTGAGGGACCACCTGGTGGTGATGGAGGCCTGCAATTGCTGGTCAGGAATGGGGTCGTGGTATGTCAATGGACTGCTCATTCTCTCGTGTGTCAGACGATGTCGCTCGCTGTTGGCTTCTGTCGTCGCCCAAAGCGTCACAGAGTGCATCGCGTCGTCGCTTCCAGGGATCGCCACGAGGAAGCTTCTGACATAATGGACTGCTGTGGGGATAGCAGTGGGTTGGGACTACTGCAGTAAGCGATGGAGGCTATCAGGCAACAAATGGTGGATTGAGTGTTACAATTGGTAGCCTGGTTATCAATCATTAAGCAGTGAGCCTTGTGTTGGGTGATCCATTGCCTTAATTGGGGCATTGATAAGCTGATCAGTGTGGGGAGCGGTAGAGTGATTGTGTGATCAATGGTGGTGAATGCAGATGATTGATTGGGGTGGGTGATTGCTTGGTGTCCATAGGGGCTGGTGGATCAATAAAGGTTTTGAGCTTGAAGGGTGGATGGCGTTTGTGACCATGGGTTTTCCTGTGAGTGTACTTGCTGCAGTAAAGAGCTGAACTTACATGAGTTGGGTTCAGTGCTAACCGGACCTGTGGGTGCAGGATACCTTTAAATCACACAACTGCAGTGAAGCAGACATGCAAGGATCAGGTGAGCATTTGAATTACCTGATTTCTTCCAGCAAGCTTCTAACGAGCACAAGTAATGAGGCCATTATATACACACTTGACCAAACATAATTCTCCTTCCCTTCCCATTCCAACACTGACCGTTCCGTCCTTGGCCTCCTCCATTGTCAGAGTGAGGCGAAATGCAAATTAGAGGAACAGCATCTCATATTTCACTTGGGCAGCTTACAGCTCAGTGGTTTGAATATTGATTTCTCTAACTTCAAGTAAGCCCGGCATTCCCCCTCTCTCCATCTCTCCCACAACCAAGTCGCACCAGCTCATTTTTACCCAACAAACAGCTAACAATCCTTTATCATTGTTACTTTTTTGCATATCCGTCATTTATTGTTCTATATCTCTCTACATCATCGTGTATATCGCTCGTTTCCCTTTCCCATGACTTTCAATCTGAAGAAGGGTCTCAACCCGAAACGTCACCTATTCCTTCTCTCTAGAGATGCTGCCTGTTCCGCTGAGTAACTCCAGCATTTGTGTCTTTTCTCGTAAAGCAGCATCTGCAACTCCTTGTATCTACATTTGTAAATCTAGATACTTCCACTTTTTCTAGAGCTATTCATTTACCTAAAACCATTCAAATAACAGGCAGGGAGTTTACTGATGTGTATTCACTCTTTCGTACATTTTGAAGAAATTGAAATTGTATAGAAATCTCTGCACCTGAAAGTGGTGGAGTGCAGATCATTAGATATATCATCAGCCATGTGGCCGATTAGGAAAAGAGGAGATGCAACGAGACCTGGGTGTCATGGTACAGCAGTCATTGAAAGTAGGCATGCAGGTGCAGCAGGCAGTAAAGAAAGCGAATGGTATGTTAGCATTCATAGCAAAAGGATTTGAGTATAAGAGCAGGGAGGTTCTACTGCAGTTGTACAGGGTCTTGGTGAGACCACACCTGGAGTATTGCATACAGTTTTGGTCTCGTAATCTGAGGAAAGACATTCTTGCCATAGAGGGAGTACAGAGAAGGTTCACCAGACTGATTCCTGGGATGGCAGGACTTTCATATGAAGAAAGACTGGATAGACTCGGCTTGTACACACTAGAATTTAGAAGATTGAGGGGGGATCTTATAGAAACTCACAAAATTCTTAAGGGGTTGGACAGGCTAGAAATTGTTCAATTTGGCCTACTCCTGCACCTATTTTCTATGTTTCTATGTTTCTATATTTAAGGTGGAGATATAATTATAATTATATGTATCTATGTATCTATATTACTAAATCTCTGATCTTGACCGCTTTTAGCCAACTGTGCTGCGATTTCCGAGAGAACGCAGCCACCTACGGCCGTCATTTTTGGCCACCACGCTCAGAGACCCCCTCCGCCGTATGAGTGTGGAGGACTTTTTCCATCAATGAAAAATGAGAGAGATATTAATGTTTTTACAAAATTCCCAATTCTCTCCGCTGCCCCTGCTGGCGGCAGGGGGAGGGATTATAAAAACAGGAAGTGTCGTGCCTCACTCAGTCTCTGCCAGACCTAGGAAGTGAGAGGGTCACGGCCCTCTGAGCTGCGAATAACACTGAACGCACGTCTACTCCACTGTGAGCCCACTCGATGCGGCTGTAAAGTGGCTGCAGCCCTTTTTAACAAGTTTGTGTTTACAAAATGAATTTTGGTTGTCGGGTGGCTGCAGCCCGAATTGTTTGCCTCGTCTTTTCGACAAGTTTGTGTTCACAAAATGAATTTCAATTCAATTCAACTTTATTGTCATTGCACAAATACAAGTATAGGTACAACGAAATGCAGTTTAGCGTCTGGTCATAGTCATAGTGCAAGATAGTAGAAGTAAAAATAAAAATACAAAGTTGGCATACAATAAAAGTTAAAAAAAATACTGGTTAACAATGTGTGGATTGTTGATGAATTAAAACTGATACATAGGCAGATAACTGTATACAAGTGGGAGAGTCTAAGGATGGCTAGCATCGGGACTCCGAGTTCAGCAGTGTAATGGTGTTGTTGACAAAGCTGTTCCTCAGCCTGCTTGTGCGAGACCTGAGGCTCCTGTACCACCTCCCTGATGGGAGGAGGGCAAACAGTCCATGGTTAGGGTGAGAGGGGTCCTTGATCATTTTCCCGGCCCGTCTCAGACACCGTTTTCAGTGGAGGGCATCCATGGCAGGGAGCGGGGCACCGATGATGTGCTGAGCGGTTTTCACCACCCGTTGCAGTGCCTTCCTGTCAGCTGTTGTGCAGCTGCTGTACCATACCGTGAAGCAGGTGGTCAGGATGCTTTCGATGGTACAGCGGTAAAAGTTGGACAGGATCTGGGGGGACAGGTGAGCTTTCTTGAGCCTCCTCAGAAAGTAAAGGCGCTGCTGTGCCTTTTTGATCAGTTTGGTGGTATTGAGGGACCAGGACAGATCCTCTGAGATATGTACCCCGAGGAATTTGTAGTTGGAGACGCGCTCCACCTCAGTCCCGTTTATGTGGATGGGGGTATGTCTGCCCCCTCTGTTCTTCCTGAAGTCAACAATTATTTATTTCGTCTTCTTAGAGTTGAGGACGAGGTTATTGTTGGCACACCAGGCTGCCAGGTTCTGGACCTCCTCCCTATAGGCTGATTCGTTGTTGTCGCTGATCAGTCCTACCACCGTGGTGTCATCGGCAAATTTTATGATGGCGTTGGAGCCATACTTAGGGATGCAGTCATGGGTGAAGAGGGAGTAGAGGAGAGGGCTGAGCACACAGCCCTGTGGCACGCCAGTGTTCAGTGTTAAAGTGGAGGAGGTGAGGTTGTTGATCCTAACAGACTGTGGTCTGTTGGTGAGGAAATCCAGTGTCCAATTGCAGAGGGAGGTGGTGATGCCAAGTCCGCTGAGTTTGGTGATCAAGCTGGCGGGGATGACAGTGTTAAAGGCGGAGCTGAAATCGATGAACAACAACCTGATGTAGGAGTTGTTGTTGTCCAGGTGGGTCAGGGCAGAGTGTAGGGCCGCAGATATGGCGTCCTCTGTAGACCTGTTGGGCCGGTAGGCAAACTGGTGGGGGTCCAGTGTGGGGGGGAGGCTGGCTTTGAGGTGAGCCAAGATCAGCCGCTCAAAGCACTTTGCGATGACAGGGGTGAGTGCCACTGGGCGGAAGTCGTTGAGACTCCCTGTAGCTGATTGTTTGGGCACTGGCACAATGGTTGAGGTCTTGAGGCAAGTGGGGACGACACCCTGGGCCAGTGACAGGTTGAAAATGTCAGTGAAGACCAGGGATAGTTGTCCAGCACATGCCCTGAGCACACGCCCGGGGATGCCATCGGGGCCGGCAGCTTTGTGCTCATTTACTCTGCTCAGTGCGCCTTGTACAGCAGAGGTGGAGAGACTGAGGGGTTGTTCGTTCGGGGGTGGGGTAGTTTTGATGGCTGGTATTTTGTTGTCCCGGTCAAAACGAGCATAGAAGTGGTTCAGCTCGTCAGGAAGGGAGGCGTTGTCGTTGTCTGGGGGGGGGGGGGGGGGGGGGGGGGTGTTAACTTTATGGTAGTCGGCAATGGACTTATCCCCTGATTCCCTTGATATCACAAATGCTTTCAATCTCCAACTTGAATGTACTCAGCAGCTGACCTTTCACTGCTCTCTGGAGTAATGAATTCCAAAGATACACAATCCTCTGCAGAAATGTAAAGGAATTCACTATCCTCTGATGAAATCTGATCGGACTAAGGAAGTTCGGTGTCTCTCGGACGACTCTTACCAACTACTACAGATGCATCCTGTTGGGATGCGTCAGTCCTGCCCAAGACCGTTAGAAATTGCAGAGTTGTGAATGTAGCACGTTCCATCACACAACCCCCACCCACCTCCCTCCACACTCCCAGACCCCATTTGACACTTCACACTGCCTATGGAAAGCAACCAACATAATCAAAGACCATTTTTACCCTGGCCATTCTCTCTTCTCCGCTCTCCCTTCATGCAGAAGATACAACACACATACCACCAGGTTCAGAAACAGCTACTTCCCTGCTGTTTTCAGGCTACTGAATGGTCCTCCCACAATCTAAGTTGTCATCCTGATCTACCAACCTACCTAATTATGGATCTTGCACTTTTTTTGGTCTGCACTTTCTCTGTAACACTATAATGCTGTAACATTATATTCTGTGATATCTGATTGTACTCGTGTATAGCATGATTTAACTGGACAGTATGTAAATTGGGCATTTCACTGTCTCTCAGTGTATTCAGGCTGATCTCTTATTTTAATACTGTACCTAGTCTTTCCAGAAATACCAGTCATGGGAAATTCTGCAAATACCCTAGAACAAATTTGTTTTCAATGAGATTGTTCCTGTTCTAAACTTGAACGATTAAAGTCCTATGTTTTCTTTCTTTAATATCTCATCATGACATTTCTGCCATCCTGGGAATCAACTTGTGAACCTTTGCCGCCTCTATCTCAGGTATATTCATGGAGGCAGGGGTGGAAATCCGGGGGGGGGGAGCAGGGGTCCCCCTCTGATTTGAGAGGTGGGGGATGATCCCCCCCTCCCCCATTTTTTTGTAATCGTGATTTTAAAACCTGGTGAAATCTCCGCTTTCCGCGAGACAGTGGGGGTGGGACTGCTGATCGAGGGTGCCGATTGCACTAGAGAGACGTCGGTCAGGAGGCAGTGAGGGTGGGACATGATGATTCAGCGAGATCATTGGAGGAGGGAGGTGTCGGTCAGAGGCGGAAGTAGTGGGGGTGGGACTGAGGATAGAGTGCGGTGATTGGAGGAGGGAGACGTGGTACAGACCTGCGCCTCATCCGCAGCCAGGATCAATCCTGGCTCACCGTTGCTACCCCGTCCCCACCCGAGTGCCCCCACGCCCAGGGGTGGCCAGAGACGTCCGGAGTCAGACGGGAACTGTACCCCCAGGCCCACAGCCAGCGCAGAGAAGCAGCGCTAAATACAGCTCAACTCTGCCTGTTCCGCCAGGTTAACCTACAGCCCTGCCTTGACTTGCGGGAAATATGGCCCAGGTGTGTACAGCCAGCGCAGAGAAGCAGCACTGATATCCCGTCAGTCCAGGCAGGGCTGTAGGTTAACCCGTCGAGACAGGCAGAGTTGAGCTGCATTTAGCACTGGATTGAGTGTGAGTGTGAGTGTGCGCATGCGCGCGCGGCCACCAAGAAATGGTGTCCCCCGGTCCCCTCCATATTTTGATAGCGATTTCTGTGCCTGCATGGAGGGATATTTAGAGGGCTCATAACCCTCCAAATCTATCCTATCTATGTACCTGTCTAAATCCTTCTTAAATTACATTCTATTCTCTCTGCCCTGTCCTTGTCTATTCATTTAGCTAATCTATATTCCTGTGGATAAGATAGTGACATTTAATATGCACATGGATATACAGCAAATGGAGGGATATGGATTACGTGCAGACAAAGGAGATTAGTTTAATTTGGCATCATGTTTGGCATAGATTTTGTGGGCCAGATCCTAGTTCATTATCATCAGCAAATTTGGATTATTTTACATTTGAGCTTAATTGAATTTGAATTTAATACAGAGAAGTGGGAGGTGTTGCATTTTTGCATTGTCGAACAAGGGCAGATCTACACCGTAAATGGTAGGCCTCTGGGTAGTGTTGTAGAGCAGTGGGATCTGGGAGTACAGGTGCATTGTTCCTTTGAAGCTCGAGTCGCAGGTAGATAAGGTGGTCAAAAAGGCTTTTTGGCACTTTGGCCTTCATCAGTCAGAGTATTGAGAATAGAAGTTCGGAGGTCATGTTGCAGTTTTATAAGACGTTGGTGAGACCGCATTTAGAATATTGTGTTCAGTGCTGGGCACCATCTTCTAGGAAAGATATTGTCAAGTTTGAAAGGGTTCAGGAAAGATTTACAAGGATGTTGCCAGGACTAGAGGGTGTGAGATATAGTGAGAGGTTGAGTATGCTAGGTTACTATTCCATTGAAGCGCAGGATGATGAAGGGGGATCTTATAGAGGTGTACAAAATCATGAGAGGAATAGATCTGGTAGATGCACAGAGTCTCTTGCCCAGAGTAGGGGAATCGAGGACCATAGGACATAGGTTCAAGCAGAAGGGGAAAAATATTAATAGGAATACGAGGGGTAACATTTTCGCACAAAGGGTGGTGGTTGTATGGAACAAGCTGCCAGAAGAGGTAGTTGAGGCTGGGACTATACCATCCTTTAAGAAACAGTTAGACAGGTACATGGATAGGACAGGTTAGGAGGGATATGGACCAAGAGCAGGCAAGTGGGACAAGTGTAGCTGGGACATTATTGGCTGGTGTGGGCAAGTTGGGCCGAAGGTCCTGTTTCCACACTGTATCACTCTATGACTCTATGATCACCTTACATAGTCATTTATATACATATAAATGGCAAACAAATGTGTCCCCATCTGATCCTCAATGGTCTTAATGCAGTCTGAAAATTACCCATTAATTCTTGTTCTTTGTTTTCTATCCATTATTCATCCCCTAAAGCAGGCTAGTATATTGTGCCCAACTGGCGGAATCCCCATTATTTAATCTGCCAGTTATTAGGGGGAGGGGGTCAAAATGGTTGTGGTGAGGTCTGAGGTCAGAGGGGGTGAATGGATGCTCAGCAAGATGTGTGTGTGTGTGTGTGTGTGTGTGTGTGTGTGTGTGTGTGTGTGTGTGTGTGTGTGTGTGTGTGTGTGTGTGTGTGTGTGTGTGTGTGTGTGTGTGTGTGTGTGTGTGTGTGTGTGTGTGTGTGTGTGTGTGTGTGTGTGTGTGTGTGTGTGTGTGTGTGTGTGTGTGTGTGTGTATGGTGTGTGTGTGTGTGTATATGGGGGCTGAGACGGGAAGGGGGTGTGAGGGGTACTGTAGTGATGATGGGGTAGGAGAAGGAACATGGTTGGAATCGAGAGAAAGGTAGCAGGACCCAGTGTTGCCATTACTGAGGTTGCCTGCATGAAGGGGAGAGCTAGGACCCAGGAGAGTCAGCAAGGGAGTTGGTCCACGTGATGTAGTTGGATCTTCCTCCAACCCTCCCTCCACCCGACTGCCCCCCTCTGACCCCAGCCCTCACCCCTATCATATTTTCACCATCCCCCCCGACCTTCCTCTTCCTTCGCAGAATGGTCAGTCCTCAACAGAGGCCGCACCTTGGTGTGTCAAGGTGCTACATTTTGACTTTGTGCAGTGCTGTTATTATTTTCCAAGCGCCCTGTTATTATTTTCTGAAGAATTGATTTCAGGCTTTTTGTTGCAACTGATGTCAGGATAACTGATTTGTACTTCTGTTTTTGTACTTGTTCTTTCTCATCTTGCATAGGGGCTTACACTTTCCCCCTCCTTCTGGAATTGTTCTACAATTGAAAATTCCATCTCCATAGCCACCTCCGGCCAAACCCGAGAGAGGTTATCATCTTTCAGTCCTGTTAGCTGCTCCAATATTAGTTTTTCACTAATGCTAGTCTTTATACGCCTCATTTATTTTCGACCTTTCGTGTCACATTATTCCAGGAGATTTTCTGTTTCTTCGTCCATGCAGCCAGATGCAAACTTTAATTCTCTGTTATTTCCTTATTCCCCAGTGCAATATCTACAATTATTTCTGGGAATATTTGACAATCATGTGGATCAGATTGATTCAGTAGCTAATCAAATATTTAATCTCTTGTATGGACATGTTATCACTGACTAGTTCAGTCTGTAAAGATATGTTTTGAGGGCGTCAGGAAATGATTTTATCTCAATCTGATTGTTGAAAATAAATCGACTGAAATATCTGTAACTATCAATATATAGTAAAATAACTCCGACTCCCCAGTAAACATGGAATAGATCTATATCTAAAATTGATAAAGTAACATATTTCCCTGAAGGCAACTGATGATGATGATTTTAATCTGCTCAACGGCAATTATCAAGAACATCTATTCTTAATTGACAACTTCTCAATTAACATATTCACACAGGATCCTGAAATTATGGTGACAATTCTGTTTTAAACATTAATATCTCTGCTCTATGTATCCAGTGCTGAAGGGGATTCTAGTCAGAATAGGCCTTAAAAAAGATACATTTTAAATGTGGAAGAAGGATGCTGGAAAATCGAAGGTAGACAACATGCTGGAGAAACTCAACGGGTGAGGCAACATCTATGGAGCGAAGGAAATAATTTAAAACTTTTACATTATAAATGTTTATTTATTTTCTTCATTATTATTTTTTTCATGAGCCCAGAAGAGCAGAAACCCATTGATCACTAAAAGCCAAGATACACGATTTAAGATTCCCAAATTTTGTGCAGATTTTCCTTAACAAATTGCTCACAGAAAACGAACCTATCAAGGTATTTTCCACAGAACCGTTTCATTTTCTCAGTCAATGTATACTGATAAATAAGTACATTAATCAATAATGCTTACATGTAAATTTTTATTGTTGCATTGCTCTATAAGACAAAAAAAAAATCTACTTTTATCCTACTGAAAAAGTCGCATTGCAACAGAGAACATATTGAATGTAATTTTTTTATTCCAATGCATCAGGACACTTTGTGATTTTCTGGATAATACCTTGTATTATTGAAGGTCCTCTTCAGATCGAAAGGCCTTGCAGAACAATGGAGTAGAATAAAACAAATTACATACATGTAGCTATGTCTGGTATTTGTTTGGTTATCTATATTTTGGATGGTTGGAGAGGAGACACCCTGTGGTAAAACTATGAATTTATCCATCAGAAAGAGGAAATAAAGTGGGAGAAATAGTCAAATGAGTATTTTGTGGCAACTGAATCTTCGGAATAAATTAAGTTCAAGATGAAAGATGTAGTTTGCGATCTCCTATCCTAATAGATTTGTCAATCAATTCATCAGGGAGGCCCAGTGGTGGAGTTGCTGCCTTACAGCACCAGAGGCCTAGGTTTGATCCTGACTACGGGTGCTGTCTATACGGATTTGTATGTTCTCCCCGTGCCCTGCACAGGTTTTCTTCAGATGCTCCAGTTTCCTCCCACACTCCAAATGCGTACAGGTTTGTAGGTTAATTGGCTTTGGTAAAATTATAAATTGTCCCTAGAGTGTGTGCAGGATAGTGTTAGTGTATGGTGATCACTGGTTGGTGGGGACTCGGAGGACCGAAGGGCCTGTTTCAGTACTGTATATCTCTAAACTAGAAAAACTAAATTACTAGTTAGTTACCAAAGTAAATGTTGTTGCACTGATAACATATTGGAATTATTCTACCTTTGAATCACCATGGAACTTCATTAATTTCTGCACCTCATTTGCTCATCAATATTAATGTTATAGCCACAATATTAATGCAAGGCAGGATTCCCAAATCTATTTTGTATTCATGCACATTATTTTCTTTCTAATTAAATAATTGCTTCTATCCTGATTTTTCTTTTGAAATGATATGCGAGCAAAATAATGCCAGCCAGGTAAGACCTCATTGAATTGTGGAACTGTGCACAGGGGACTGAATAGCCAATTCTTTTGGAATTCTCTACAATTAATTGAATCTTGTCGTACTTAAATAAATTCTAAAATGTCATTCTTTAACCTAAGCTCCAGATTTGATTCTGCCAGCTTCATAAGTTTGCAAAATACATTGTTTATTGTCTGTACTCGTTCTCATCTAGCAAACAGCTAACAATGGCCTTTATCATCGTTAGTTTTTTGCATATCTTCCATTCATCCCTCACCCCCCTCTCTCGCCCCCCTCCATCCCTCCCCCACTCCCCCACTCCCTGCCCCCCCCCCCCCCTCCCCCCCCCTCCACCTCTCCTCCCTCTCCCCCCCTCTTCTCACCCCCCTCCATCCCCCCCCCACCCCCCCCCCCCCCCCCCCCCTCTCCTCTCCCCCCTCTACTCTCCCCCTCCCTTTCGGCCCCCCCCCCCCCACTTCTCCCCCCCATATGTGTGTGAGGGGGTAAGCAAGTTAGTGTGTGTGTGACACCGCAGCCCCCCCCCAGACGATGTTACCCCCGAGGGGACGGGACCCAACGGGTCCCACTTGATCTAGTGCCTTCTATACCTCTCTACATCACCGTCTATATCTCGTTTCCCTTTCCTCTGATCCTCAGTCTGAAGAAGGGTGTCAACCTGAAACACCACCTATTCCTTTTCTCCAGAGATGCCATCTGACCCGCTGAGTTACTCCAGCTTTTTATGTCTAACTTATGTTTGTGATTCTTGGCTTCACATCATCCAAAATGATATTAAACTCTTTTTTAAAATGTGGATTTTCTCTGTAACATTCCAACAAGCTGATGACAATCACACTAATCTCTTGATACAATTGATCAGGGTAATTACAAATCCATTGTATAAGAGTTCCATTGGATCTTACATTTAATTTTTCCAGGGGGTGTACACATTAATAAAAGCTGTGCTCCACTTTCAGCCACAGAATGTTACTTTTTGGAGAAAGGGAAGAATATCTCATTTATGCACAAGTACAATCACCATCTTATCTCAATTTGAAAGAATGTATATTCATGCATGAATTGACCATTTCTTAAGCGCTCCATGCTCATGTTCCCCATATAGCAACAAAAATAAAAATATGCCAATTGAGTATGTAGTTATTTAAGACTTGGAGAATGAATTATAATGCCAGCTGAACTCCTTGCAATGGGCCTTTCCACATCAATCACAGATTTATACAGCTTGTGTAATTAACACCATGTAATTAACATCATCGGTCTGGGGAAATAGGAAATGATTTCTAGACATCCATTTTGTTTTTATCAATGTCATACAATAATTGAAAGTATTTACTAACAATGTATTGGGAAAATATTTTTGTACCTCCTTAAAGGATGCACATTAAATTGAATTGCACTGTTTGGTATCCAGTTCTTGCTGAATGAGCTAAAATTATTCATTTTCATAATGTGACGTAAAACATTTGTCAGGCATATGCCCCAAAAATGCCCAGTGGACTGTGTGAGTCAACAGATGAAGTTTATTAATCATATTGTAAAGTGTTTCCTTAGTACGTTAGCAGCCTGCTGCACAAGACTTCATGGCTTCATTATGGTTCAGTGATGTGTTCTGTGTTATCTGTAACCATGGAGACGATGATTTAGAGGTTTTGGATGGGAGGATGTAGATGGGCATGCTGCTGCCCTGTGTATCCACAGACACATTGTGGAGTGTGTTGACTTCACAACTGAAATCCAGCACTGACTGTAGCAGCCACCAAGCTTAGCTGGCTCATTCTCTTCCTTAAAGTCACAGCACGGTTCAAAGGAATCCAGATCTACGGGTAAGACTTCACTTTCCTAGATAATTGATCTCATTGCAGTAATTCTGTAGTAATCCAGTTTGGATTCATTTTTTGATAAGGATTCCAGGTCATTCTAAACATCTTTCACAAACCCAGTGAAGAGGTTGAGTAATATTTTAAGTTTCGCCAGTCAAACTGGATTATTGAGCTATCGGATCAAGCAAGACAGATGGTGATGCGTGTGTGTATTCTGGGTAATGAATCCAACCTGACTGCTGTGAATAGCTTGAGATGGTGATAATACTTGCGTATAAATGAGATATTTGCCTCATGAGAAATTAATTTCCATTTTATTGTCAGAGTTTCATTATAGCTTGCTCGAAACAGAAGCCTTGTGAATAGTAACCTGTTTCACCGTCGTGGATTTGCATTTAAATTGGATTTTTCCCTCGACTCTTTTCATCTTGCATTTGTTTCTACTCCTTGTATCACAAGGTAGCCGTGCTTTTGTGAATGAATGAAATACTTGCAGTAAAATGCTGGCTCTTTGCTGTTGTGATTCCAGTGTGTAAGCTGTTCTTGCTTTCCTCCACGTCGCCCTCTATCATTGCCTTGTTTATTTGCTTCCCTTTCAATGTATCATGTAAGAACTGCAGCAAGCATCATTTCCATATTTAGTTTGCAAAGGCTTAATGAAAATCATGTCACATGACAAAATATAAAGGGTGCTTTTCATTGCAGTGAGTGTGATCTGCATAAATGTTGTCCGTTATTGCTGTATAAAATGATGACAAACCCAGTTTAGACAATTCCTTGCCTATACATTTTTTTGTTGCCTTTTCTGAGGGTATTGAATTTTACAATATAAGTGTGCAGTTATGTTGCCAATTGGTTGCCGACATTGCTGGAGGCATTCCTGCTCTGATTAAATGATGATGTTTGATTACATGTATTCTACAAATATTATTATATTTATTGTATGAAGGTTGTGTTCTCTGTACTTGGCAGTTCTGTCACTCATGGTGTTGTGTTGGCAGCTGTTGTGTATAAAAGCCCAGTCAATGAACTGATGAATATAGGAACCAAGAATATCGGAACCAAATCACTTAACCAAGTTAAGTGATAAAATTATTTGGGTGGCACGGTGGCGCAGCAGTAGAGTTGTTGCCTTGTAGCGTCAGAGAACTGACTACAGGTGCTGTCTGTACGGAGTTTATACATTCTCCCTGTGACCTTGTGCGTTTTCTCTGGGTGATCCGGTTTCTTCTCACACTGCAAAGGCGTAGAGGTTTGTAGGTAAATTGGCTTTGGTAAAATTGTAAATTGTCCCTAGTGTGGAGGATAGTGTTTGTGTACAGGATGATTGTTGGTCGGCACTGACTTGGTGGGCTGAAGGGCCTGTTTCTGCACTGTATCTCTAAGGTCTAAAGTCCAAATCAAGGGATTCCCTCTGCAGCACTAGCCAAGTGTATCTTGCAAGTCTTCGTTACTGGGACATGATTGTCACTGGCAAAGCAAGGAGTTATCTTCAGGAATAAAACCTGGAAATGCTCAGCAAGTCAGAGGGTAGAAAAGGAGCCAATGTTTCAGGTTGAAGACCCTTCATTGGAACTTATTTATTGCCAGTTCCTATTTGTCTGGAGATGTCCAAGAGCCATCTTGTTGAGCTTTGTAAGTTCACCAGGTAAAGCTAGTCTCACATTTACTGTTGGATAGAACAGTGCAGGATTCAGCAGATCATCAAGCATGAAAGGACAGTCTGGAATGATTGAAACGCACATCATAGGAATCGGCCCTTTGGCCCACCGAGTCCTCGCCCACCATTGATCTCCCATTCACACTAGTTCTATGTTATCCTGCTTTTGCATCCACTCCCTACTCATTAGGGGCAATTTACAGTAACCAATTAACATACAAACAACTTTGCAACGTGGGGGAGGAAACTGGAGGACCCGGAGGAAACCCACAAAGTCACTGGGAGAACATGCAAACTCCACACAGACAGCATCCAAGATCAGGATTGAACTCTTGTCTCTGGCACTGTGAGGCCAGCTGCGCCACAGTGCCACCCTGGATAATGTATACCTTGCAGATGTTGGCATTAGCACATATATATTAGCCTGTATAATGGTGATGGAAGGCGCAGGGTTTGCAGGTACTGCTGGAGGAGTGTTTGCAGTTTAATCTAGAATGTGGGACAGGGGAGTTAATATTTAAGAAGGAACTGCAGATGCTGGAAAATCGAAGGTAAACAAAAAACTGGAGAAACTCAGCGGGTGCTGCAGCATCTATGGAGCGAAGGAAATAGGCAACGTTTCAGGGGGCCCGAAACGTTGCCTATTTCCTTCGTTCCATAGATGCTGCTGCACCCGCTGAGTTTCACCAGCTTTTTTGTGTACCTACAGTTAATATTTAAAACAGGTTCAAGTTAATCAGACTGTTTCTGGCTGGGTAGATTCAATCATCTTTAGTTTTCTAGCCCATCATGCCCTGTGGATGGTGGAAGGGCTTGGTGGAGCCACTCCTCATGGAATGCCCAGCTCTTGCTGCCACACTCTTTGTGAGACCCATGCACTTTACCATCTAATAGTTACTGACACTCAGGCTGTTGATGATGCACGATTCAAGAATGGTCAAATGTTAAGAAGAAGTGGTTACTCCATACAGACAATACAATACAATACAATACAATACCTTTATTTGTCATTTGAACCTCAGACAGCACCTGTAGTCAGGATCAAACCCGGGTCTCTGGCGCTGTAAGGCAGCAACTCTACAGCTGTGACAGTGATGCCCACACTTTCCTCTATGAGTCCCATTGACTTGATTTGTATGAGTGATTTCTGAAGCAAAGGTCATTCAAATGGTAGGTAGACAAAAATGCTGGAGAAACTCAGCGGGTGCGGCAGCATCTATGGAGCGAAGGAAATAGGCAACGTTTCGTGCCGAAACGTTGCCTATTTCCTTCGCTCCATAGATGCTGCCACACCCGCTGAGTTTCTCCAGCATTTTTGTCTACCTTCGATTTTCCAGCTTCTGCAGTTCCTTCTTGGTCATTCAAATGGTTCCTTGGTAAAAATAACATACAGTTCATTTAACCTTTTTGTCTCTTTTTGGACTGAAGCACTAAATACATCCAGGCCTCTGCATTACTAGCTCAGTACTATTACCAAATATGTTAATACGTCCATTTATTGATTTGTCAAGGTTATTCAATTTCCCAGTTTTCTGTGACTCGCCTGTAAACATCTTCATTGTTCTTATAGACCTACTGCTCCTTGGATAGACATGATATGCTGGAGCAGAACAGGTAGCATCTTTGGAGAGAAGGGATGGGTGACGTTTTGGGTCGAGATGCTTCTTCAATCCCGCTAAGTTTACATACGGTGGATGTGCTACTTTCAGTTACATATTCAATGAAAGTCAAACAACAAAGATAATATTAAGGAAGATTTTTTTCTTGCAGGCTGAGAGCTGGTAGAATAATGTTTCACAGAGAAGAGGTAAAGCCGAATGTTGAAGGATGGAGTATAATGCCATATTTAAAAAGACGTCCAGGAATGCAGAAAAGAGGTTTTGGTGGATTTGTATTCCAGTGGAACATGTTGAGGCCAGCGTCAAGATAGCAGCTATACTTTCAGACCGATGAAATATACTGTTCAGAAACCCTTTAGTGATCTTGCATTTATCTTTGAAAATGTTGCGAGCTTGCATTGGAATAACGGCTTTATCATTGCTTGCAGAAAGCCTAAAATAAACGTAACCTTTTGCTGCAGCAGATTCATATAAAAGCCTTTGCTCTGTGGTTACTGGAGATGCACAATTTCCTTCACTCTAATTCAAAATGTGTTAATTAAACAAAAAACAGCTCAATTTTAAGTGATTGATTCTGGCAACTTGAAATAATTCTTGCCTCTCTGGCATGTTGCATTTCAGAGTGTTCAATTGATCTCCATCATTGAAACTGATTTTCCAGGAATTTGGGATTGGAATATCATTGTCTGTCCAAACAATTTAAGACTACACTTATATCAAACTGACATACATTTCAGGAAAAATATATCCTAGGTGGGTACTTTTGTGTATAAGCCAAGCAACAAACCTTTGGTTATATTGAGAATCATGAGGCATATTGGAACAACTTCTGAAGGCAAATACCTGCACTAATTGACTGCCAATTAAAATAATATTGCAGAAATTAAACAATTAAACAATTAATGAAATGGGTTGATGCAGGATGAGTTGATGTAGGATTTCTAATTAAATTGTTCGGCCAGAATATGTCTTATTGAATAAAATGCAAATCTGGAAAGGAGAATAAGTAATGTCTGATTTTTTTAAATTTGTTTCTCAACAACTCTGTAACATTAATTAGGTTGCTGAGATCTACAGGTTTACAGCTTTATAGATTTGTGTCATAAGCACCTTTCACCTGTCAATTGATTTTTAGATTACTCTCTTAAAAATTCTGCTTTGAACGCAAAAAAAATCTGTTGTCTGCAATATAATCTTTCTTTATTCTACTGCTAGGTTCATACTGAGTTTTGGGATTTAAGTAACCTGGCATTTCAGGCTGTGAAACTGTATTTTGGCAGGTTCTTGTTAAATATTTTTAGTTTCCCGTGTTAATTTTAGACAGCCAAATTGCAAGAAACCTGAAGTGAAAAGTAAAGTTTTACTTGCATATTAGTATGACGAGAAGATATTATAATTGGGTAGGAAATTCTATTTGTTATTGCAGTGTTCTTATTCTGTTCAGGCATGGAACATTTACTTTCTTCAACATTATAATATGTCATCTTGTAACCATGAACAAATGGACTTGACATTACCCAGGGACAGAAAGTAAGGAATGGTGGAAATCTATTCTTTGTCCTGAGTGGAGTGGTATCTATGGGTGTTAGGGCCACTGCTTTTCCATTGTCCCTTAATAATCTGGACTTGGATGTACCAGGAGTGACTTCAAAGTTTGCAGATGTTTGGAAATAACATTAGTCTGCCTGACGTCTGTTCCAACACCTCCGCTCGGTTCGCAATAACCAACCCGACCTCCAGGTGGCTCAGCACTTCAACTCCTCCTCTCATTCCGAATCAGATCTCACTGTCCTGGGCCTCCTCCATGGCCAGAGTGAGGCCCACTGTAAATTGGAGAAGCAGCACCTCATATTTCACTTGGGTAGTTTACACCCCAGCGGTATGAACATTGACTTCTCCAATTTCAGGTAGTCTCTGCTTTCTCCTTCTTTCCCATCCCCTTCGCAGCTCTCCCACAGCCCACTGTCTCCGCCTCTTCCTTTCTTCTCCCCCACCCCCCCACATTAGTCTGAAGAAGGGTCTCGATCCGAAACGTCGTCTATTTCATTTGCTCCCTAACCCGCTGAATTTCTCCAGCATTTTTGTCTACCATAAGTTTCACATCAGTTTTGTTTACTTCCGTATTCTATGTTGCATTATAAAGGGGAAATAAGTATATGTTTTAGAAAGCAGAACTACCAGGTAACGTCAACTAACTTTCTATTATAGAAGGCACTGCTACATGTGAAAGGGGTAACTGTGGTTGAGTTTGTGGTTGTTGTACCAGTATGACAGTTGCTATTGTTCATTCCCAATTATATTGCTGATAGCAATTAGGCATAAACAGTCATAATATTTTGATTTTTGTGTGTGCCTTCACATGATGGGCCACTTACTAAGTTTCTATTTTCACCTCTGCCAAGGAGATGGAGGAAAGCGGAAAATAAATTTATTCTATAGGGGAAAAATAATGTTTTGGGGGGAAATGACATTGATATAACTATCCAATGAGCCAACTGCCATTAGTGCATGATTCCATCTTCCTCTTCACATTATCCAATGGACAAACTGTTGCTTCTAGCTGTCCCATTGAGATGGGTAATTCATTCCAAAGGTGTGTTTAATTAGAATATGGCTGCTGCCTTTGTACCTGTGCTGGAACAAGTTGATAAGTCTATGCCTAATTGCTCTTTCTCTGAACATCGGAACCCTTAACTGAGCATAAAATATTGTCTCCAATCTAAAGCAAACTATAATTGACAGGGATTAAAAACATTCTGAAAGGAAATTTCATTATGCTATTAGTTCTCAACATCAAGGCTAACATTACTGAGTGTGAATAATTGCGTATTTCTGCTAAGTAAATAATAGTTGCAATCTGATATGATTACTTAACATATTTGAATGATTGTAGACACAAAATGCTGGAGTAACTCAGCGGGTGAGGCAGCATCTCTGGAGAGAAAGAATGGGCGACGTTTCGGGTCGAGACCCTTCTTCAGACTGATTGTGTTTCTGTAGAATCATGTATTCTTTTCACATAACTTCCATTAAAGTAATCACTAATTTCCATGATGACTTGGAGCTGGTGGTTCACATGTATTGTGCACGTTATGACTATGTGATAAGCACTATTCAATCATTTATTAATGACATTTAAATATTACTAAAGTCAGTTTTTAACCGTATGGCTATTTTAAAAAAGGGCATAAATGTTGGAATTACTCAGTAGGTCAGGCAGCTTCGGTGACAAGTCAAGTCAGGAGAGTTTTATTGTCATGTGTCCCAGATATTACAATGAAATTCTTGCTTGCTGCAGCACAACAGAATATGTAAACATAATATAGAACAGGAGATAAAAGTTCAGTGTGTCTATATACCATAGACCATAGATATACACAAAAAATAAAGTGCAATAGGCTGTTATTGTTCAGAGTTTGTTTGATGGCATGTTTAATAGCCTGATGGCTGTGGGGAAGAAACTGCTCCTGAACCTGGATGTTCCAGATTTCAAGCTCCTGTACCTTCTTCCCGATGGCAACGGAGAGATGAGTGTGTGGCCAGGATGGTGTGGGTCTTTGATGATGTTGGCAGCCTTTTTGAGGCAGCGACTGCGATAGATCCTATCGATGGTGGGGAGGTCAGAGCTGATGATGAACTGGGCAGTGTTTACAACTTTCTGCATTCTTTTCTGCTCCTGGGCGTTCAAATTACCGAACCAAGCCACGATGCAACCGGTCAGCATGCTCTCTACTGTGCACCTGTAGAAGTTCGAGAGAGTCCTCCTTGACAAACCGACTCTCCGTAATCCTCTCAGGAAGTAGAGGCGCTGATGGCTTCTTTATGATTGCATCAGTGTGCTGGGACCAGGAAAGATCTTCGGAGATATGTACGCCCAGGAATTTGAAGTTCTTGACCCTTTCCACCATTGTCCCGTTGATATAAACGGGACTGTTGGTCCCTATCTCACCCCTTCCAAAGTCCACAATCAGTTCCTTGGTTTTGCTGGTGTTGAGAGCCAGGTTGTTGTGCTGGCACCATTTGGTCAATCGCTTGATCTCTCTTCTATACTCTGACTCATCACCATCAGTGATTCGTCCCCGTGGTGTCGTCGACGAACTTGATGATGGAGTTCGCACTATGTCCGGCTACGCAGTCATGAGTATAGAGTGAGTACAGCAGGGGACTGAGCACGCAGCCTTGAGGTGCTCCCGTGCTGATTGTTAGTGAGGATGACACATTTCCACCAATGCGGACAGACTGTGGGCTGTGGATGAGGAAGTCGAGGATCCAATTGCAGAGGGAAGCGCAGAGACCCAGATCTGACAGCTTGGTAACCAGCTTGGAGGGGATGATGGTATTAAATGCCGAGCTGTAGTCTATGAATAACAGCCTGACATATGAGTTGTGGCGGTATTTGTATTCATGGATGGTATTATCTGCACCTCTGTATAATAACAATACATCACAATAATAAAACTAAATCCAATGAGTCTTTGGAAATTTGTATGCAAGGGTGCTTCAGAGGTCAATCACTTGGTATATTCAAGAAAGATCACTAGCTAATTAAAGGGGTGTGATGTTAGTAGCGAAAGGTGATATCAAAGAGATTATGGTACAAGACCGTGGTTTTGGTGAATGGTGTAGGCATTTGTAGCGAATGGCCTACTCTTAGTCGTCTATGTTCTAGTACATGCTGCTTCCCAGAAGGTGGTAAAGGATTGGAATTTGCCACCGGAAAGGATGTAAAAGCAGAAAACCTCCCAACATTTAAAGACCGCTAGGAAGTGTGCATGGATGGCCGTGACCTGCGTGTCATGGGTCGAGTGCTGGAAAGATGGGATATGGATGATTAACTTACTTTAATTAACTGAGACACAATGGGCCCATCACCCTCTGGTGTTGTCAATTTTCAGATTCAATGCTTGTAAATTATCACTGATGATAATTCCTTAGATATTTTTTTCAAATGTTTAAATGTTTGATTGGTAATTATTCGTAATGGAAAGTTGAAAATGTTTTAACCAATTATCATGAAAATAAATCATCTAAAATCTGAGCTGTTCCCCCAGTATCGTGTTCTGCTGTGTTACCTCCCTAGTGTGCCTTGTGAGGCATCCACTAACATGTATTCTTTTATATTTGTAGTTTCCCCTGTGGTGGCATGGCATGAATCATGTCCACTTCTTTGCTTGTGATTGGGTGCACATTAAGCTTCAGTATCATTATCAGTAAAATAAAATCTGCCGCACTTTGGTTGTAAATAATGCCTCTGCTATAGAACGACCTAATGTGGAAAGAAATGATTTGCATTAAGCTTATTATCATTATCAGTAAAATAAAATCTGCCGCACTCTGGTTGTAAATAATGCCTCTGCTATAGAATGACCTAATGTGGCAAGAAATGATCTGCAAAGCATTATTGCCCAAGAACTAGTGATTGATTGGTAATATTTTGATCGTAGAGGGGAGAGGGGGGAGGGGGAGGGGGAGGGCCACTGGATTAGTTATTGCTCTCGGGTGGAAAGTGGTCTGTGATGATTTTCTCTCGAGGCTGCGTCATGGGAATTGCCTGCAACAAGGTGATGTATGACATCTTGGCTCGCTCTGTGAATGAGCATTGGCTGCATTTTATGTTCCAATCACTTTGCAACCCACTTCCATGATGAAGTAGTTCACATTATAAAAAAAATCAAAGCTTGAAGGTCACCCAGCAGGACCTGTGCTTGAGAGATCAGCAGCTCAACTGTATTTATAAATGAATCCATGTAGCCAGTGTTGCCGTGACTCATCAATTACTCTTGTCCTTTTCATCCTGATCATTTATTTTTAACTTTGATTTAACATCACTGCTTTAATCATTTAAAAAAAAAATACAAGATCTGCATTAGTTAAGCCATGTTGGGTAACTGATCCTGGCTAATAATTTGATAAGATTGTATTACCTCATAAAACATGCTACCTGTATACAGGCTATGATATGGCTGCTCCTTTAAGGGGCTGATCCACTGCGGCAACCTAATCTGCGAGTTTAGACGAGTTTGCCCTCGACTCAAACTCGCAGCATGGTCGACACGTGGTCTTCGGAGGTCCTATGAGGTCACTGGAACTCTCCTTCATGCTCGAGTGAAGTTCCCGAATACTCGTGGCCTCAGCTAGGTCGCGGAAATATTTTCAGCATGTTCACTGACCGGGCATTTTGATTGGCTCATTGGAGTTTTCAAGACCAAGGAAAACCAACCGGTAAGTGAAATGCCCGCTAAACTTTATACTTCTTAAAAGTGTCTCCTCCCCCCCCTTCCCCCCCCCCCCCCCCCCCTTCCTCCCCCCCCCCCCCCCCCCCCCCTTCTCTCCCCCCCTCCCCCCCTTCTCCCCCCCCTTCCCACTACTTCCCCCCCTTCTCCCCCCCCTCTCTTCCCCCCCCCTTCTCCCCCCCCCCCCCCCCCCCCTCCGCGCTCTCTAAAGGACTTCCCCTTCCCCATTACTGTGCGCCTCTGTCACCATTACTGTGCAGCTGTCTTCCTCTTCATCGCGGGTCTGAATTTAAGACCGTGCTCCCGCGCTTTCTCTGGCCCCCGCATTTGCGATGTGCTAGTGTGTGTGTGTGCGCGGTCGGTCGATCCAGCTCGCTGTTTCATCGCTGACGGTCGATCCAGCTCGAGGTTTTCCAGGCGAGTGCCCTCGAGCTTGAAGGTTGAAGACACTCTACTCAACTCGCAGATTAGGTCGCCGCAGTGGGCCAGCCCCTTTAGAATTTAGATTTCCTGGTTTTGAGTGCGGGACATGAAAAGGTGCCCGTGTCAATTAAAGATTGGACACTCAGAACTCAAAATTGATTGCTTTTTAAAAAATATAAGCCAAAAAACAAGTGCAGAAAGAACTCGGTGTAGAGTCTCCGTAGAGGAAATGTGTAGGAGGGAACTGCAGATGCTGTTTTAAACCGAAGATAGACACAAAACACTGGGGTAACTCAGCCGGTCAGACAAAATATGTCTGGAGAAAAGGAATAGGTGCCGTTTCGGGTCAAGACTCTTTCCCCTGACTCTAAGTCTGAAGAAGGGTCTTGACCCGAAACGTCACCTATTACTTTTCTCCAGAGATGCTGTCTGACCTGCTGAGTTACTGTAGCATTTTGTGTCTGTCTCTGTGCAGGAGATGTTTTGGGTTGAGACCCTTCTTCAGATGATATTTTCGGTGGCGACTCTTCTTCGGCCTGGATGTTTTGACCGTCAGCGTAATCAAGGACCAGGCTCATTCTGATCACTTCCTCTTCTCCCGGCTCCCATCAGGCAAGAGGTACAGAAGTTTGAAAATGCATACTTCCAGATTCAGCAACAGTTTCTTCCCAGCTGTTATCAGGCAATTGAATGGTCCTCTCTTCAACTGAATGGTCCTCTCTTCAACTGAATGGTCCTCTCTTCAACTGAATGGTCCTCTCTTCAACTGGAATGCAGTCCTGACCTGTCTACCTCATTGGAGACCTTTGAACTATCTTTATTCTGACTTTTTCGGACTACAAGGTTATACTTGCACTAAATATTATACCTTTATCTGTACACTGTGGATGGTTTGATTGTATTCATGTATCGTCTTTTTGACTGGATAACATGCAAACAAAAGCTTTTCACTGTACCTCTGTACACATGACAATTATGGCAAACAAACATTTGTCACCCTACCTCAGTGGGACGGTGGGACAATAATAATGAACTAAACTAATCTGCTGAGTTCCTGCAGCACTTTGGTTTTTTTGCTCAAGGTTCCTGCATTTGCAGTTTCGTCTCTCTTGATTTTTTTTTAACAGGTTTATTTAGAGACAAATAGTTATGTCTTTCATTGGTTAGTGGGTGTTATAATAATTTCAATGGGTTTTCGAGGGCTGTCTGTGCTGAACATTGTCCATAATCTCATGTTTCAATTCTATATTCACCTGACAAAAGCAATTAGGTAGACGTGGAGGTAGTTTGGATTGTTCTTTTACAGATTAGCAGGCTGTACAAAAGGGGAATTGAAATAGGAATTTTGGCAAATTCTCTCAATTTTCCATTCGGTGCAATGCCACATTTGGGCCACGATGCTATTTTTATACCAAGAAGTTAAACTTTAAAATAGTCCATGACAATATCCTTTTGTTTAATTTTTGCTAGTTCTGCCTATCTTCACTTATTCACACAGATAATGCATCTCATCATCCTTCTGCCACCCATGAAAGAATTATGCAATAATCCAATTCCCCTCTTCCTTTCCACAATCTCTCATTTTTAGTGTTATACAGCTTTAACAGGCAATAGGCTCTTTGGTCTGAAGATTGACACAAAAAACTAGCAGGACAGCATCTCTAGAGAATAGGAATAGCATTATAGGGTCGAGAACTTTCTTCAGAGAGGCCCTTTGGTCCTCCCATTTCCTCCAAATACAAGGCGTAGCTATGGGCACACGCATGGGCCCCAGCTATGCCTGCCTATTTGTAGGTTACGTCGAGCAATCCTTGTTCAATACATACCAGGGCCCCATCCCCGACCTCTACCTCCGCTACATCGACGACTGCTTTGGTGCCACCTCCTGCACCCGCACACAACTGACTGACTTCATCCACTTCACCACTAACTTCCATCCGGCACTCAAATACACCTGGACCATTTCCGACACTTCCCTACCGTTCCTTGACCTCACTATCTCCATTGCAGGTGATAGACTTCTGACCGACATACACTATAAACCCACTGACTCCCATGGCTATCTGGACTACACTTCTTCCCACCCTGCTTCCTGTAAGGACTCCATCCCCTACTCCCAATTCCTCCGTCTATGCCGCATCTGCTCCACGGATGACGCGTTCCACACCAGGACATCTGAAATGTCCTCACTATTCGGGGAACGGGGGTTCCCCTCCTCCACCATAAATGAGGCTCGCACCAGGGTCTCTTCCATACCCCGCAACACTGCTCTCTCTCCCCATCCCCGCACTCGCAGTTAGGGCCGAGTCCCCCTAGTCCTCACCTTTCACCCCAGTTTTCCGTCACATACAAAAAGTAATCCTCCTGTTTCGCCACCTCCAACGTGACCCCACTTCGCCACATCTTCCCATCTCCCCCCATATCTGCCTTGCACTGACCGCTCCCTCCATAACACCTTGTCAATTCTTCCCTTCCCTCTCGGTCCACCCCCTCCCCGGGCACTTTCCCTTGCAACCGCAAGAGTTAACACTTGTCCCTTTAGTCCCCCCTCGACTCCGTTCAAGGTCCAAGCAATCGTTCCAGGTGCGACAGAGGTTTACCTGCATCTCTTCCAACCTCATCTATTGCGTCCGCTGCTCTAGATGTCAGCAGATCTATATCGGTGAGACCAAGCGGAGGTTGGGCGATCGTTTCGCCGAAACCTCCGCTCGGTCCGCAATAACCAAGCTGACCTCCCGGTGGCTCAGCACTTCAACTCCCCCCCCACTCCGTCTCCGACCTCTCTGTCCTGGGCCTCCATGGCCACAGCTAGCAGCACCGGAAATGGAGGAACAGCACCTCATATTCCGTTTGGGGAGTCTGCATCCCGGGGGCATGAACATCGAATTCTCCCAATTTTGTTAGTCCTTGCTGTCTCCTCCCCTTCCTCAAGAACCCCTGCTGTCCCTCCTCCCATCCCCCAGCCTTCGGGCTCCTCCTGCTTTTCCCTTTCTCGTCCCCACCCACTCCCGCCCCCGATCAGTCTGAAGAAGGGTTTCGGCCCGAAACGTTGCCTATTTCCTTCGCTCCATAGATGCTGCTGCACCCGCTGAGTTTCTCCAGCTTTTTTGTGTAACCTTTGGTCCACTAGTTCCCCACCAGCCATCAACCATCTATTTACACTAATCTCAGTTTTCTACCAGATTCAATCATTCATCTACAGAAATTCAGCTTACAGTGGGGCGTGGGAGCAAACGAGTGCACCTGGAGAACATGCAAACTTCACATGGATAGCACCAGCCAGGGTTGAACCCGAGACATTGGAAATGTGAGGCAGCAGTTCTATGAGCTACCTCTATCATCGGTCTTGAGTATAAAGCTGATTTCCTTTTGAAATCTATAATTACATCGTTTAGTTTGGGTTTATTATTGTCATGTGTACAGAGAAACAGTGCAATATTTTGTATTGCAAGCGATACAATCAAATCAGATGGTGCAGTAAATAAATAATATCAAGTCATACTCGCGTGCAATATGCAGGACAAAGGGAAAGATACATAGTGCAGCATATAGATCTCAGCATTTGTAGTGAACCAGTTCCAGAGGCAAAATCCAATGCCCCCAGGAGGTGACTACCCAAGTTATGGCAGAACCATTCAGAAGCTGGAGAACAAACTATGTACTCTAGTTTTCCAGTTAAATAAATAATGTTGACCTGATGGGAGGCCCCAGGTGAACTTGGTGAGTGGGGAGTTTGTCTTTGTTTGATTTGACTGACAATTAGTTCTGCACCATGTTAAAGGTTGGTTAGTATTTCACACGTTACCAGTGAATTGGACTTGAAGAAATAAACCATTTATAGAGTCCAGTGAAGACCAGCTGGTCAAATGCCAACCTCACTACCATTGGGTTTACCCTAATTTAGGACTTCAACATCTGAACCAGTCCTATCCTAGTCCATAAATATTTAAAAACAAATAGAATTATCTTCACTGGTCATAACGTGCTCCCACATTACTGCTTCAATCATTTACCCTGCCTTATTTCCTAAGAGGAGATCGAGTTTTGCCCTTGCTCTAGTAGGGGGCATCTACATATTGAATGGGAAACATTCCTGAGCATATTTAACAAATCCATCCCATCCAAGTCCTTAGAACTATAGCAGTCCCAGTCAATATTTGAAAAGTTAAAATCCCCCATTATATCCTGCCTCACAGCTCAGCAATCTGTGTCCAAACTGACTTCCAGTGCTTTCTCTGTGGAGTTTGTATGTTCTTCTAGTGACTGTGTGGAGTTAACCCCAGGTGCCTGGATACAAACGTGAAAATTAGTTGCAAGGCCAAATAATGCTGAGACGTTTGAGACCATGAATACAACACAGACCATGAAGGACTGAACAACACACACCTTGAAGGTCTGTACAGCACCCACCATGATGAACTGTACAACATACACCTTGAAGGTCTGTACAGCACCCACCATGATGGGCTGTACAAAAGGATAGTGCAACAATTTTGGGAAAAGTGAATTTCAACAGATTCAGAGAATGGGAGGCAGGTGAGGAGACAATTAGATTGCTTTATCTCGAGATTATCTCCCGCAATTGTTCAAGGTATCTGAGGAAGGGGCAGAGGTAGGTGGATGTTCTCTAACAAGTCAATTCCATATTTCAAGGAAGGACCTCCCATCCACACTTAACCAAATAAGTTAAAGATGAATAAATTCTAAGTTTGAATTATTACATAAAGACTAGTGCCAGGTTAGGAAATGGCACACAATATTAAAAACAGAACAGGTGCCCCATAAATTAATTAAGAATGTTTGTTTTAGTGTAGGCATCAAGCTAGCCAGAAATACTAAGACTGATGTCAAAAGTTACTCTACATGTTAGTTAAAGTGAATTTGGGTCCCATGAGATATAGAGTCTGCAAAATTATTAATGAAAACCAAGGAGATGGGAAATGTAATTAAGGATGCATTTTATATCAACTTTCACTGTAAAGGATCTAAGTAACAAGAAAGAAATAACAAGGAGTGTAGAAGAGGATGGTGCAACAGCGGTGGGAATTGGAATTGAGCCAAAAAGCTGAGTATCTGTTACATGGAGATGGGACTCAACCTTTAAAGAGTTTGCTTACTTTCTGTGGATGAAAACACCAAATGCTATGATTTTCTAAAGGGCCTGTCCCATTGTACAAGGTAATTCAAGAGATCTCCCCTGATTCGAGCTCGTGTAATGTACGTAGCGGGTACGTAGTGGCTCGTACGAGTAAAAAGTAACAATGTTTTTGATCACAAGTATTTTTTTACTCGTGGACATTTTTTGCAGTGTTGAAAAAACGTCACAAGTTTACTGGATTTCCCGAGTACCTACCGTTACTCGTACGAGGCCACTACATGATATCCACGAACTCCTGCGGACCCGCTACGGAAATTCTCCGAGTTCGAATCAGGGGAGAACTTGTGAGAACTCTTGAATTACCTCATACAGTGGGACAGATCCCTAAAGCTGCTAGCGATATATAGGCAGGAAACTAAAATAGGAGGAGGATGTAAAGGGGCCACAAATGGAGGTAGATTAAGTGAGTGGGTAAAATATGATAACTGGAGATTAATTTAGTTTAGAGATACAGTGTGGAAACAGGCCCTTCGGCTCACCATGTCCACGCCAACCATTCATCAACCATGTACTAGTTCTATGTTATCCCATTGTCACATCCTATGGGCAATTTACAGAATCCAATTAACCTGCACGCCTTTGGCATGTGGGAGGAAACAGGAGCATTCAGAGAAAACTCATGCAGCAACTGGGAGAACTCTGCAGAGACAGTACCTGCAGTCAGGTTCATACCGGGTCCCAGGCATAGTCAGGCAGCATCTCGGCTGCTGCATCACTGTGCCGCCCTGGAGAATAATGTAATAAAATGCGAAATTGTTTATTTTAGCAGGAAAAATTGAAGTCATTAGTTAAACAACTCTGAGGAACAACTTTGCACAGATTTGAGATGTACAGGGATCTGGGTGTCCTAGTTCTCGATTTGCAAAAGACTTGTATGATGATGCAATTGCTAATTAAGAAAGCTAACAGAATGTTATTGCTAATTGTTTGAAAAATTGAATACAAAATAGGAAGATTATGCTTCAGTTCTGTAAGCCATTGGCAAGATGACATCTGGAGTAGTGTGTACAGTATTTGTCTCCGTGTTCAAGGAAGGAAGTTAACATGTGTAGGAAGGAACTGCTGATGCTGGTTTACACTGAAGATAGATACAAAATGCTGGAGTAACTCAGAGGGACAGGCAGCATCTCTGGAGAGAAGGAATGGGTGACAGAAAAAGGTCTCAACCTGAAAGATCACCCATTCCATCTCTGCAGAGATGCTGCCAGTCCCACTTAGTTACTCCATTATTTTGTGTTTATCTTAGAAGAAAGTTAACATGCTGGATGTGGTTCAGAGAACGTTTTCTCAACTAATATGTAGAATATGCAGATTGTCTTATGAGGAACATTTTTCATAGCTTGAGGGATCTAGTAGCCTAATTTTGAGGATCAACCTGATTACAGGTGCTATCTGTGCGGAGTTTGGACATTCTCCCTGTGACCACATGGGTTTTCTCCAGGTGCTGCGGCTTCCTCCCACATGCCAAAGACATGCAAGTTTGTAGATTTTTTCCAACAAATCTTTTTGGTTAAGCTGTTTTTTATGTAGAACTAGACCAAGTGCAGACCCATTGTGTCTGTTTCCTCAACGCAAGATTCCACCACTCACCCGTTCCCCCAACGTAAGCCGTTCCCCCAACGCAATATTGGACCACTCACACATAGCCCCCAACTGTGTAGGCACGGCTCATATCTCCTCATCCCCCAGCACTCACTCCTCCTCCTCTTCACCCTCCCTCTTCAATCCCAAGAGAGGGAGGGGGGAGGGGGTAGAGAGGGAGGGGGATAGAGAGGTGGGTGGGGGCAGAAAGGGAGTGGGGGGCCAAGAGAGGGAGAGAGAGGGGAGCAGAATAGAGGAGAAGGAAGGGATTAGTGGGCTAGGGAGGGGGGTAGAGTGGGGGGGGGAAGAGTAGAGAAGAAGAGGGAGGGGTGTAGGGAGAGAGAGGGAGGGGGTTAGAGGGATAGAGGGAGAGGGAGGGGATAGAGAGGGTGGGAGTGAAGGTAGATAGGGAGGGGGCATCTCCCTGCTCCACCCCCTCGCATCTCTCTCTCCGCCACCCCCCCCTCTCTCTCCTCCCCCCCCCCCCCCCTCTCCCTCCCCCCTACCACCCTACTCCCCACCCCATCTCCCTCCTCCTCATTTCCCTCATCCTCCCACCCTCACTCCCATTCCATGCCCCAGGACCTACCCAGGCCGTAGATCAGTGCCAGGACCTGGAACTCGGCCTGGTACTTGTACTCAGGCCAGCCTTGGCTGTGGACTCCAGCCATCAACTCAGCCACCAGCCTCGGCTCCAGGGGGCTCGTCCCTGACCCCGGACCAAGGCTCATCCTTGGGTCCAGTGGCGGCCTCTTTGTCGGTCCCGATCACAGGCCTATCCCAAGCCCCGGGCTTGGCCCTCACTCCAGCTCCAGCACCAGACTCGGCTGCTACCCAGGTCCAGTCCCCGGAGCTCAGCCGGCGGCACCACCCTCCCCACCAGGTACGGGCGTCAGGCATGGGTCGTCGGCAGTCAGCATTCGCCGTGAGCGCTGGAGTGGCCCACCCTCCCGGAGTGTCCCATCCTGCCTTGCGAGTGCATTGTGACCTCGCTCAGGTTTTTTATTTCCGAAATGGGTGCGTTTTTAGGACTGTTTTTTAAATTTAAAGGATTAATAACTTCGGAAGTATAGGTGGGATTGCAACGGGAAGATGTTTATCACCACGACAGGAAACATGTGAGTAGGATATGTGAAAATGGGAAGGCTGTGGCCTAGTGTTTGGAAGAAGATAGGAAAAGCAGATTGACATATTGTGGGCACACACACACACACACACACACACACACACACACACACACACACACACACACACACACACACACACACACACACACACACACACACACACACACACACACACACACACACACACACACACACACACACACACACACACACACACACACACACACACACACACACACACACACACACACACACACTGAAGATGAAGACTTTTAGTTATTGAGAGACATGACCAGGCCAACAACCCCTTTTGTCACTACTAATCTCCCTGGGCTATTTTGTTTGGTTGCCATGTATTGATTTGTATGCTTATAAACCTGTACTACTATGCACTTATTTGGTCAGTTCATATTCAACATGGCAATGGGGATTAATAAACAATTATGATATGGGTTCAATTGGGAGCAAAAAAAAGTAAAATATATATATTCAAGTTCACTCTAAATGTAGTTGTAATTTTAATCGTAGCAAAATGATGCTTAATGCTTTTGGCTTCCAGGCAAGACTGAATAAAATCCATCCCATCTTCCAGTCATTTTTACATTTTTGTTTGTTTCCATTGTACAATGTTTATGTTTTATTATGACTATTTTCCAATGCTATCATAACCATGGGTTCTATAATGTAGCTGTAACCTGCAAACTCCCCTGTACAACTAAGTATAACTTTGTTTTAGTGTTAGGTAGTGGAAGGAAATAATTATAAGGTTGGGTTATTGTGTGCACTTCTAGTTTCCCCATTACAGCAAGGATGTGGAAGGTTTGGAGAGGGTGCTGAAGAGGTTTACCAGGATGCTGCTGGTTCAGAGGGTATTGGTAAGAAGGAAAGCTTGGACCAAATTGAATTGTTTTTTCTGAAATATTACAGGCTGAGTGGATGCCTGCTTGAAGTTTCTAAAATTATGAGAATTTATAGAAAGGGCAGATAGTCAGAATGTTTGTCCCAACGTGGAAATGTCAAATACTAGAGGGCATAGCTACAAAATCAGACAGAGATTTCTAAAGCTTCGGAAGCCGTGGCCTCCAGTACGGAAGCGGCCGTTCCAGGGTTCCTCAAGCCGCTGATAGGACTCTCCCGACGCAGGAGCAACATCACCCGGCGAGAACGGCCTGGAACATCGGGCCTCCGTAGAGGCAACTGTGGAGGCCTCAATAGGCCCGACTATGGGTGAACTGGGGTTGGGGACTGGACTTTGTGCCTTCCCTCATAATGGGAACCATTATGGGGGGATGTTCTTTATGTTTAAAACTCTTATAAATGTTATGTCTGTATTCCTTCTTTATGTGCTGCAAAAATGGCAAGAGGCATTTCACTTCACTACACCTAGGTGTATGTGAATGTGACCAATAAAATACCTTTGATACCTTTGATAAAGGAGATATGCAAGGCTAGTTTTTTAAAGTAAAGAAAGCAATGTGGAGGTGTGGAAAAGAACACGCCAGGTGCCCATTGGCTTACAAATTCAAAGGAGAAAATGGAGTTGGATTGGACACACCCTCAGGAAACCTGCCACAAACATCACCCGGCAAGCCCTGACATAGAACCCCCAAGTAAAACGGAAAAGAGGTCATCTCAGTAACAGCTGGAGACAGGGGTGGAAATCCAGGGGGGTACAGGGATTGAGAGGCTTTGAGAGGTGGGGAACGATGCCCCCCATGTTTTGTAATCCGGACTTTATCAGCCGCTTTCTAAGGCTAAATTGGCCCATTTGCGGGGCCTTTCAGCGCCCAGCGCGGCTTAAAATCAAGCTGCTGCATCGAGGCGATTGAGGCTCCCGATGTTGAAGCCCCCCCGACCGAAGAAGGACCCCATGAACGAGCCGCTTCAAGGCCCCACGATTCAGGGCTGATGAAGCTGCTGTTGTTGTTGCCCCATGGCCGAAGCCTCGGGTGTGTGCGCATGTGCCTGTGTAGGCGCATGCGCACGTGCGGCTGCCAAGAAATTGTGTCCCCCCCCTTGTTTGGTCAGCGATTTCCGTGCCTGGCTGAAGAAGAGGTGTCCAGACAGAAATGTCTGAGAGTGGGATCAACTGGGGAGATCTCGAAAGAGCTGCCAACAACCGAGTGAGATGGAGGACATTTGTCAATGGTCTATGCTCCCGAGAGGAGCAAAGGGCTTAAGAAGAAGAAGTCGTTTTTTTTACATGAAAGGGGGTACCTGGTACAAGCGACCAGAAGTGCTGGTGGAAGTAGATACGATAGGCTTTTAGATAGGCACAAATAAGCCAAGAACGGTGGGATATATGGCGTACACACAGAAGGAAATGAGCTTAATTTGACAACGCGTTGAGCACAGACATCGTGGGGCATTGCTGTTCCTGCACTGTACTGTTCTTGGTTCCAAGAAAAATACCAACATGAACGCTCTACGCCGGGGTTGAGCCACCACCACTGGGCAAACATTTATATTTTGTTTCTCAGGAATGAACGTATACTTCATGGTGTTATGCACAGAGTGTATAAAAAACAATCTAATCTGTAGAACTTCACACCTTCAAAATGGATGCCATATGTTGGCTGTCTCTCCAGATGATGCACGTAAGAAGCTGTATTGTCATTTTACAACATCTGCAGTTCCTTGTATCACTGTCATTTTCTTGGCTTGTTCGGGAAAGAATGCTTTAGTAGGAATTGCAGCATTTCAGTGACGAACATCTAAAATTTCAACTACAACAACAAAGGATAAAAATAATGTGCAGTTATTTCCAAGTAGCCCAACTAAATATTTAATATTATTCCCTTTGATAGGAAGTTTGCAAATAATTAAGTCAAGTCAAGTTTATTTGTCACATACACATACGAGATGTGCCGTGAAATGAAAGTGGCAATGCTCGCGGACTTTTGTGCAAAGGACAAACAACAAAACAACCAAACAAATTATAAACACAATCATAACACACATATTATTTTACATAATAAATAATGGAAGGAAAAACGTTCTGTAGAGTGCCCAAGGGATATACTGTCCAGTGTAAGTCTATGTATCTCTTATTCATAGTTTTTCAAAGAGCTAATTTTTTGGGGTCCATTTTCTATCAAAGTGTATGGCAACTGCCTCTTGTGGAAAAAGAGTGAAGTATGGATGTGTAAGTTAAACACTTGTAATTTATTTCACGGTTTTGTTTGCAAAAAGGATGATTTGTCCTTTGTGAACAGTGTATAGCATTGATGAGGATTGTGTTATCTAATTCACTTTTTGTGATTCCAATATACTGCTATGCACTAGTTGCTGAGAACATTTGCGACTGGTTAATCAAATTTGCATTGGTGTTGGTATTTGCTTGTAGGGATATAATTATTGTTTTGATGTTCCCTCAAGTCACCATTTCACTGATGTATTAATTCCTGTTCAGTCAACTGAAAGGAGGTGAGCTTGAAATAGTACGCCGTCAGGAGACTCTTCATGGATCACTGGCATTTAAATATTTCTGCATTGATTTTTCCAGTGGATCAGTTTTGATTTTGGATGATATTCAAATTGTATTTCTTCACTGCAGATATCTAATGCACCATCTTTGCCACTAATGGAGAGCATGTACCAACATTTGGGCGTTCAGGTGGTGACGGTTCTTGCGGTACGTGGATTCAGCTCTGTTAAGATTTTTGATTGTTAATACAGAAGCATATTTTTAGGTAAACGCTACATTAATGGTCTCCATGCAACAGCTTTGGCTGGTTAATTGTGAGAAGTTAGAACTGTATGTTCCAAAGGGAAGTTAAATCAATATCGGGCAGCATGATAGTGCAGCGGTAGAGTTGCTGCCTTACAGCGCCAGAGACCCAGGTTTGAACCTGACAACGGGTACTGTCAGTACGGAGTTTGTACATCCTCCCCGTGATCACGTGGGTTTTCCCCAGGTGCATCGGTTTCCTCCCACACTCCAAAGACATAATTGGCTTTGGTAAAGAATGTAAATTGTTCCTAGTGTGTAGGATAGTGCTAGTGTATGAGGGTCACTGGTCGTTGTGGGCTGAAGGGCCTGTTTATGCGCTGTCTTTAAACTAAACTAAACCGATAAACTAAGATCATACTACTTGGACTGAAGAAGGTTGAGAAGAGAGGGTGAAGGTGTTTTATAGAAGAGACTGGGGGGTAAGAAGTAGGGGAGAGGTAGGTATGAGGGTTGGAAGGAGAGGGGCTTATTTACAGAGCGTTGGGCTCAAGCTAAGGGGTGATTGAAATGCATTGGATATCAGATTTTCCTCCCACGTAAGGTCAGCAATAATAGAAATGTGTATCTCACAAAAAATGAAATTAACAGATCTGGTTGTATTTAAATAGTGGGGAGGTTCTTCCTAATGTTGGTAAAACTATTTAGTAAATCAAAGATAGACACTAAAAGCTGGAGTAACTCAACAGGACAGGCAGCATCGCTGGAGAGAAGGAATGGGCAACGTTTCAGGTCGAGACCCTCCTTCTCGACCCGAAACGTCACCCATTCCTTCTCTCCAGAGTTGCTGCCCGTCCCGCTGAGTTCCTCCAGCTTTTAGTGTCTATCTTTGGTTTAAACCAGCACCTGCAGTTCCTTCCTACATATTTAATATTTCAGTTTGTCTATCTTTAGCAGACAAATTCATTGTAGTCGGTGATACTCAATTTATATTAAATTCTATCTGTCAATATAAGCTATTCAGATATATCCTTTCTGGTGGGGGTTGGTGTGATGGGAGAGGGGGAGAAAGGTTATCAATTTTGAGTTGTTTTTTCTGACAAAAATGACAGCCTTTCAAGTCGAAATGTAGCTATCATATAATTGTTTTAATTGAGCAGTATTTCTTTATTGAAAGAAATATTTCAGTCAAAGTAATTTTCTTATTAAGGATAATGATTTGATGTTCTAAACAACGTCAGTGAGGCCTGAACCGGTAGAGCCAATCTACTTAATGTTGGCATTATCATTTTCATAAAATTGATTTATGTGCTGCCTTTTTATTTCATTCCTTCTCCATACTTTCTGTCAGGAATTTAATCAATAAATCTTAATCATCTTTTCCCTGTTACCCTATTCTCCCTATTCTCTCCCCCCCCCCCCCCCCCCCCCCCCCCCCCCCCCCCCCCCCCACCTACTTCTTTAATGCGGCCTGGATTTTTCAGATGTTTACGCATCTTAAACTCCGTAGAATTGTAATGCCACAATTACTGTGCTTCTTGTGGATTTTCAACTGAGATAACTAAAATGACCAAAACGACAGCAATTTGAGACGTATTTCAAAGAACCTATCTATGATTAACAATATGCGTGTGTGATATTGATTCTATTTTGTGAGTAAGATAACTTAGAAGCTTTCAATTCAATGCAGTCAATTGAGAATGAAATATTCTCTGGGATGCTGTTTTAAATCCAATCCATGACCAGATGAACCACTGGAGTCACTTTAATTTGTTATTCTATATCTTGCACTTCCAGCAATGTGGCCCTTCAATGCTGAATTAGTGAGTATTAATTACATGCTAGGGTGAGACAAAGTTACCAGCTCAATCACATAAAGATTGTGTTATCAGTTTATTTTCTTTCTGCACTCTGCTAATGTCTTCAGGTACTCTGTAGACTAACATGCCTTGTAAAGCTGAACTATAACTTTTTGAGCTGCAACCCAGGACATTTGGCCTGAAGTAGGGTCTCGACCCGAAATGTCACCCATTCCTTCTGTCCAGAGATGCTGCCTGTCCCGCTGAGTTACTCCAACTTTTTGTGTCTATCTATCTCTGGAGGACTGGGAGAAATTTGGAACTCAACAGAAGAGGACAAAGGGGTTAATTAATAGGGGGGGGGGGGGGGGAGCATGAAATAAAGCTTGTGGGGAATATAAAAACTGACTAAGTTTCTTTAGGTGTGTAAAAAGGAACAGATTAGTGAAGACAAATGTGGGTCCCTTGCGGTCAGAGACAGGTACATTTATAATGAGAAACAAGGAAATGGCAGGACAGTTAAACAAGTACTTTGGTTCTGCCTTCACCAAGGACCAACCTCCTGGAAATATTAGGGTACCAGAGATCTAGTGGGAGGAAGGAACTAAAGGGAATCTACATTAGTTAGAAAATGGTGTACAGTAAACTGTTGGGACTGAAGGCAGATAAATCCCCGGGCCTGATGGTCTGCATCCCAGAGTAGTCGAGGAGGTGGCCCTAGAAATCGTGGATGCATTGGTGATCATTTTCCAATGTTCTCTCGACTCTGGATCACTTCCTGTGGACTGGAGGGTAGCCAATGTAACCCCACTTTTTAAGAAAGGAGGGAGAGAGAAAACGGGGAATTATAGACCAGTTAGCCTTACATTGGTAGTGGGGAAGATGCTTGAGTCAATTATTAAAGATGTTACAGCAGAGCATTTGAAAAGCAGTGACGGGATCGGTCAAAGTCAGCATGGATTTGTGAAGGGGAAATCATGCTTGACTAATCTTTTGGAATTTTTAGAGGATGTAACAAGTAGAATGGATAAGGGAGAGCCAGCGGATGTGGTGTAGCTGAACTTTCAAAAAGCCGTTGACAAGGTTCCACACAAGTGATTAGTGTGCATAATTAAAGCACATGGTATTGGGGGGTAGGGTATTGACATGGGTAGATAGAGAAGTGGTTGGTAGACAGGCAGCAGAGAGTAGGATTTAACTGGTACTTTTCAGAATGGCAGGCAGTGACTGGTGGGGTGCCGCAAGGCTCAATGCTGGGACCCCAGTTGTTTACAATATATATTAACGATTTAGACAAGTGAATTAAATGTAACATGTCTAAGTTTGCGGATGACACAAAGCTGGGTGGCAGTGTGAGCTGCGAGGAGGATGCTATGAGGCTGCAGGGTGACTTGGATAGATTGGGTGAGTGGGCAGAAGCATGGCAGATGCAGTATAATGTGGATAAATGTGAGGTTATCCACTTTGGTGGCAAGAACAGGAAGGCGGATTATTATCTGAATGGTGTCAGATCAGGAGAAGGGGAGGTGCAATGAGACCTGGGTGTACTTGTACATCAGTCACTGAAAGTAAGCATGCAGGTACAGCAGGCAGTGAAGAAAGCTAATGGCATGTTGGCCTTCATTGCGAGAGGATTTGAGTTTACGAGCAAGCAGGTCCTACTGCAGTTGTACAGGGCCCTGGTGAGACCACACCTGGACTATTATGTGCAATTTTGGTCTCCTAATTTGAGGAAGGAAATTATTGCTATTCAGGGAGTACAGCATAGGTTCACCAGATTAATTCCCTGGATGGCGGGTCTAACATATGTTGAACGAATGGGTCGACTGAGCTTGTATTCGCTAGAATTTAGAATGATGAGGGTATCTTATAGAAACATATAAATTCTTAGAGGTTTTGACAGGGTAGATGCAGGAAAAATGTTCCCGATGTTGGGAGATGATCAGCCATGATCATATTGAATGGTGGTGCTGGCTCGAAGGGCCAAATGGCCTACTTCTGAACCTTTTGCCTATGTTGCTATGGTTTAAACCAGCATCTGCAGTTCTTTCCTACACATTTGATCCCATTTGGTTGTCTGCAGAGTTTTTGAATGCTCAACATCTTTGCAAAGAGTCTTTTCACCTTTTACTTTAAATTTGTCTCATTATGGTGGCATAAATTGTTTATGGACCAGGGAATTTGGTGCAGTGAGAATTGTATGTTGAGGAATTAAACCTGTTCTGCTGGGTGTTTTCCTTTAGTTTGGATGCTCAAGCTGCAAAAGCGGACTACAGGATGGTATTTAATCACCCATGAAAATAGACGGGTGTTTTTTTAATTATAACTACATGCATAAATTACAGAGAAACCTTCCCAGAATTGGATCAATTCTGTCCTTCCACAGAATCCTCCAGCTCAGTGGTGAATCAGTACATCCGACTTGTATTTCAGACTCTATATTGTGATTTTATTTTTGGACAAAATGATGAATACAGATGAATATATGAATAAAGCAGCGATATATCTACAGTGGGCATACTAACAACTACTTGAAAGAAAATATGAAGTGAAAGCAATCTTTACTGCATGTTGCTGCTCTTTTAATCTTTGCCGCTATGTATTCTGCTACATCAATCTCAAGTATTCAATGTAAATCTATTCAAATGGCCCTTAAACATTGCTGGGGGTTGTTGAAATGGGACGACTGTCAAATTGATTCTAAAAGCCGGGGGGGTCACACATGCACATTAACAAAACAAATCCCTTTTAGTATTATTGGCTTGGGTCTAAGCAATTGAATAAAACTTCAGACCATTTGTCTCTGGTTTTACTGGGGACTTGATCAGTCTTCAACAGTTTCAAAGCTGGAGCCAGCATGCACGAGGATAACTATGTTATGCATTTAGCGCGTAGAATACAGGCTCTGTTGTACTGCGACTTTGGTTGGGTAAAATCTTTGATCCATATTGTTCACTTGGGAGCTAAGTACATTCAGTCTGACTTTGAGCTTAAAGTAGCAGCTCAAATACTTCTGCAAAGAAGACAGTTTTGTTACATACAAGTATCACTCAAAAGATGATAATCCAGATCACATAATACAATGTATTCAAAGTAGGATTATCTGCAACAGTTGCGGAGAAGGATAATTCACTGGATTCGCTCACATCCAGAGCGTACACTTCAGAGACGTTGAGCACAGCTTGCAGTGAAGAGTTCAGTGGAGAGTGGACCAGTTACAGAATTTGATGTACAGTTTGATAAGCCCAAGCAATCATGAATTCATTCAATGTAAATCATTCACCAGTTGCATAAGAATAGCAGCGGAGGTACCTCACTGAATAGGTTTGCACCACTTTACATGAACCTTAAGTATTGTTCCAGTCACTGTTCTTTGTTGGGTTTACTGCCTTCAATAAACAGAACCACAAAATGTGTTCTTCATTAAATCAGATTCAGTAGACAAGGAAGCAGCTGGTTGTGGCATAGCCCGTCTTATTCGAAACGGCAATTACCCTGAGCCCTGAAATCATGTTTTTCCTTCTACCTCCCTCATTTGGAACAAAGAGCACAGCAAAGACATGTCTTCATCAAACCTAAATGTGTTGTGACTTCTCGGCACATCAGTAATTCTTCACGTATGCGGTGTTCCTGGAATGAAATGAGAGACGTCCCACTTTGTCCCCATTTCACCTCCTTGCCCATCGTTCACAGTCTGAACCATTTGAAGCTGGGCGGAATGAAGCCGGGTGCAGTTATTTATCTCCATCCTCTCTGCAGAATTTTAGGAAAGTCGCCCATGAATTTCCTGATTATGTCCATCACAGGAAATTCTGAAAGACTGTGTACAACTTTAAAATCATCACCTTGAGCTATTGAAGAAGCCATTGGAATTGGTTCCCATTTGAATGTATTTCTGTTAGGATTTTTTACCTCAGTCTTTGTGTCCTGGACCATATTTATTTTAGTTTAGATTAGTTTAGTTTATTTTTGTCATCTGTACTGAGGTGCAGTGAAAAGCTTTTTGTTGTGTGTTGTCCAGTCAGCAAAAAGACTGCACATCAGCACATTCAAGCCGTCCACAGTGTACAGGATAATGAGAATAACATTTAGTGCAAGATAGTCTGATTAAAGTTAGTTCAAAGGTGATTCTGTGCTGTATGACTAAGGAAGGGTTTGGAGATTGATACTTCCATTCCATACCAAGGACCCACACCATCCTGGCAACACACTCATCTCCCCGCTACCTTCAGGTAGAAGGTACATGAGCCTGAGGACTGCAACGTCCAGGTTCAGGAATAGCCGCTTCCCCACAGCCATCAGGCTATTAAACTCAACTGAAACAAAACTCTGAACATTAATAGACCATTATCTGCTTATTTGCACCTTATCTGTTTATTTATTCATGTGTGTATATATTTATATAATGGTATATGGACACACTGATCTGTTCTGTATTCATGCCTACTATATTCTGTTGTGCTGAAGCAAAGCAAGAATTTCATTGTCCTATCTGGGACACATGACAATAAACTCTCTTGAATCTGGAATCTTGAATCTATTAGTGGAGTTGGAGATATAAGAACCAGATTAACCAGAATTGTTGCACGTAATCCCGCTCTGGGTAGGCCCGACTCACCCCCACACGCCTCCCAGGAGGCGGCGGCAGCAGACAGCTCCCAGGTGCCGGCCCAGTGAAGCCTGTCTGGGCCAATAGAGCCTCCCTGCAGCGGTGGAGCCTTGGCGGCAGTGGTGAAGCCTCGAGGGTCAACACGCATGCGATGAGGGCATGGGGGAACCACCTTGAGGTGTGGAGGGGGAAGAACAATGGAGGCCACAGTGTGGGGTGACCGCTAGGAGGAGGAGAAGGGGAACAAAGGAAGCGCTGGCGGGGGTACTTTGTAACTTTGTCAGTGCCCTATATTTGGCAACTATTTGCATACCTTGCAAACAGTCGCCAAAGAATTTCACTGTGACTTGTCACATGTGACGATAAAGTATTCCATTCCATTTGTCATTTTGCGTAATTCAGGCCTACTCTGCTTCTTGTTGATACTGGTGCTCTACTTATTTGTTTACTGCAACGTACAGAAGCATGTATTTAAACCGCACTTTGTAAAGGAAGTAACACATGACACTGAGAAACCTGTGTGTTTTATCATTTATCCGGAGGTGCTAAGGAAGGTACAAGTACGGTGAGAAGTCAGTGAATTAAATCACTGTAAAATGCAGCATTGCACTGATTGACAAAATGTACTGGAATATCCATGAGAAATGAAATTGCTCATTGGTAAACACATTGAATTTTCTCATTAACTAGCAAGAACCACAGATAGGGAATAGTTGTAATTTAAGATCAGAATTAGAACTTAATCAATGCATGCAGCATGAAACAGGCCATTCAGCCCATCATGTCCAAGTTGACTATTCAGCATCCATTTACACCGACCTCATTTTATTTTTCCCACACCGACCCCAGATTCTACCCCTCACCCAAAGGCAATTTACAGTAGCTACCGATCAGCATGCCCTCGTGATGTGGGAGGGAATGGGAGCATCAGGAGAAACCCATTCTGTCACAGGGAGAACAAGCAAACTCCACAGAGAACATAGGAGGTCTTGAAGATTGTTTTTACACATTAATCCATTGAGGTGTCATGTCATCAAAGATTCAGCTCTTATTCACAGAATGAATTCCAGTCAAAAGCTAAAGCTAAACCTGCCTCTCCATTCAGTTTGGTAAATGAGCAACATCAGCTACTTTGATTGGATCCATTCCAACAACAACAGGCCCAGCACACAACATGGAGAGAGTCCTTCACCTCTTCTGACTTGTGAAGAGAATATTATTTTGGTTTAGTTTAGTTTAGAGATACAGCGCAGAAACGGGCCCTTCGGCCCATCAAGCCTGCACCGACCAGCGATCCCCGCACATTAACACTATCCGGCACACACTAGGGACAATTTACATTTATACCAAGTTCATTAACCTACAAACCTGTATGTCTTTGGAGTGTGGGAGGAAATTGAAGATCTTGGAGAAAACCCACGGGAAGAATGTACAAACTCGGTACAGACAGTACCCGTAGTCGGGATCGAACCTGGGTGTTGGTACTGTAAGCACTGTAAAGCAGCTCTCTACCGCTGAACCACTGTGCTGCCCATATTCTGCCCACTTTCTTCCTGCTGTAGAACATGTTCAGCATGCTGCCAAATCATATTCTAATCTGAGCAGTAGTCCAAACGTGCAAATGGTCTTCCCGAGTTTTCTGGAGTAAATTTATGCTGCTCATAAAACTTCTTAAATCCCTGCTGGTGATTTAACCAGTATTGACAAATGGATATAATGCAAGAAACAGCGACGGCTGGTGTTAGTGATGTTCTGCTGTGAGTTAATCACAAACTTGTGCAGCCATCCACATACAGTAGTTCAATATACAGGGACAACAGGGACAGTTATCCCCTGATTGTCCACTGGCCACTTTTTCTGCATTGATTCCAGTGCCAGTTTGTTTGCACTAAATTTAATTTAGTTTAGTTTAGTTTGGAGATACAGCCTTCAGAGAAATATCGTAAGGAAATAAGGGGCCTTTTACAGCCTTGGGATGTGACAAAGTGCTCCGATCGCTGGCCCATGGACTACAACATCCTGAAGCCGCGGTCTGCGGAGCTTCTAGCCGTGGGCGCGGTGTGGACTTTCCATCGCGGAGCCTGGAAACCCTTGCCGGGGATTGCTGGAGAAGAGCTCCGACTGCCGGCCTGCGGCCTATAACATCGTGAAGCCCCGGTCACCGGTAGGAAGCGGCCGATTCTGGACCTCCAAGCTGCGGAGTGTCCGCCCGTCCCAGCGTCGGAGTTTCGAGCATCCTGACGAGAGGGCCTGCACATCGGGCCGTCCGTAGCAGCGACTGCGGAGGGTTCATGGCCCCGACCACGGATGAACAAAGGAGGAGGACTGACTGAAGGTTATTGCCTTCCCCCACAGTGAAGAATGTTGGATCCACTGTGGTGGATGTTCATGTTATATTCTATTGCGTATTGTGCTCTTTTGTTTGTATGGCTGTATGGTAGATCAAATTCCACTGTACCTTAACTGGTGCATGTGGCAATAAATATGAATTTCAACTTGAACTTGAACAAAGCAGGCCAGAAGAATATTTTTCAGTTGTCACTGCCATAATGTAGGAAACACAAAGTCAGTTCTCATTCGTCAATAACAAATTATGACGTTAGTGGTGATTGAGAGATAAATAGTGGTCAGGGTCCAGGAATAACTTGTGTGCTCGATGCAAATGAATTCATCAATGGTTATATTCTTTCCTAGAACATCACCGCACAACCCTACAAAACTCCAGATCACTAAACACCCAAAGGTTAGTGATAAAGTCTATGTCAGTTCCACTAAATGGGCCGGAGAGATACCTTATATAGTGGAACCTTTGAAAAATGTCTTGTTAGAAAAATGTTCAGGGTTCTGAAAGGCTTAGTGTACTCACCATTCGTTTTGCGTTGCTTGGCTTCTAGTTAATAGATAAATAATCTACTTCCTCGGTCTGCAGCTGCCCTGCCTCTTTGTCCAGCACACAGGCAATGCAGCTGAAGATTCACAAAGACGGACACTATTACTGCAATCTTTGCAAACTGCACAATGCCTCTAGTTTTGCCTCTAGTTTTGGACCATGCATCCCATTACATTGTCAACAAATGCGTTTGGGATTGTGAGCTGAGCAATTGCGACAACAGAAAGAAAGGAATATTTGGCTTGGCTTGAAATGAAATTGAACTACGATTTTCCTAAAAGCTTCATTCACCAGAGTTTGTTGGTAGAATATTATTTCCTTTTTTTCTTTTTGACTCTCGCTGCTCTGTTTGATCCAACTTTTAAAAAATTTCCCCATTGGTACTGTGCTTCAGTTTATGTCAGTTCCACTGAAAGAAGGAAGAGTTTTCTGTGCTGCGCAGAGTGTAGGAGGATGGTTGCTGCCATCAGCCCATTATGCAGCAAGTGTGGGGCTGGTGAAAAGACGGCAGTTTCGTAAGATCTTTAGAAACGTGAGTGTTTCAAATCAGGTAACAGCATCTGCAACTTGTTTTTCACAGTACATATCTTTAGTGTCAGAGTTTACTGTCAGAGTGAGGCCCAACGCAAATTAGAGGAACAACACCTCGTATTTCGCTTGGGCAGCTTACAACCCAGCGGTTTGAATATTGATTTCTCTAACTTCTTGCTTTCCCCTTCTCTCCGTCACTTCTCCTATCCTAGTGCCCCGCCTAGTTTCACTGTCCTCCTGATTAAATATTACTGTACATAAGCCTCGTTGTCGCCTTCCCCATAGCTAACAATTTACATTTCTACATTTCCTTGATCATCACCCCTTTTGATCTGTTGTTTTCACAACTTACCCTTCCATATCTCAGTCTCCCTCACCCCTGACTCTCAGCCTGAAGAAGGGTCTCGACCCAAAACATCACCCACTCCTCTCCAGAGATGTTGCCTGTCCCACTGAGTTACTCCAGCATTTTGTGCCTTTCTTTAGTTTTGTTTATTGTCACGTATACTGAGGTACAGTGAAGAGCTTCTTTGTTGCATGCTATCCAGTCAGCACAAAGAATGTACGTGATTACAATCAAGTTAATTGCTCTTCCGAGACTCCACAGATTCCTTGCAAAAATATTGAGTGATAGATATTTTAAAGACATGGCAGCAAATGTGTGGTCAGTTTCTGCAAAGGTAAACGGGAAGTTGAGGTATAACCCTTCGCTAGAATGCCTGAAATAATGACGTATCTTCCCCTTCCAGATGCTAATAAATATTTTATGATTCCTTTGCGTTATATATTTGCAGTGTATTTTATTTCCCCCCCATCAGGCGTTCTTTGATATTTCAACTTTTCCCTTTTCTTTTCTGTTTCTGGCCATCAAGTGGAATAAAAAAGAGTAATAGGTTGTTTCTCTTGCACTTGGGTTCACAGTGCGGCTGAATTCCGAGATCCCGTTCCAAAAATCACGGATGTACATTCTGTCGCCTGTTTACCCCCCATCCCTGTCCAAACCAGTCTCCGGGCTGAATACTTTCAATCAGAAAACACCAGCACTGATCATTATTTCCCATTGTTGATGCTCAGTTTGTGAATACAAATGAAACAACATTCTCAAATGCAGTGTGAAACTGCTTAGTCGTTTTATCAATATACGAATTAAACAGGAATATTATGGTTTTAGAAACACTGATACATTCATTATGTTACGAGGTCTCTTTAAATGGCAGGCAATTATTCTTATTCATATCAGGCACTATCTTTATTAATTCACAAATTCAATGTCTTGTTTCCTTTTGGCAGTTTCCACATTGTTGGACAAATTGTTGGATTATAACCTGGCAGTGGTTCTTGTCCATCCGCTCAGGCCAGTGGACACCACTGGCTCCGTTAGAACAAAATGAACATTGATGGAGGACTTAGCAGTGTGAAGTTTAAGGCTGGTACAGGGTACCTTGATATTCAGAGTAGTTTGAGAGTGAAACGCCTGGATGGAGTGGTTACGGAGAGGATGCTTCCACTAGTTGGAGAGTCTGGGATGAGAGGGCACAGCCTCAGAATAAATGGACGCACCTTCACAAAGGAGATGAGGAGGAATTTATTTTGTCAGAGGATGGTGTATCTGTGGAATTCATTGCCACAGAAGGCTGTGGAGGTCAAGTCATTGGGTATTTTTAAGGTGGAGATTGACAGATGCTTGATTAGTAAGGGTGGCAGGCATTATGGGGAGAAGACCGGAGAATGGGATTGAGAGGACAAGATTGATCCATGATAGAATCATAGGCATGATTTGAATGATGGAGTAGACTTGATGGGCCAAATAGCCTAAGTTTGCTCCTATGAACTTATGAACTGATGAATTTGGAAACCCAACTTGCAGTGATTTGAGGCAGAGCCTAATCAAGTCCCAGCTACTGAGCCTCAATGCATTTATTCATGAAGGGCCAGTCCAATTTAATTCAACTTGAACCCGAGGACTTGGAATCATTTTTATTCCCAACCCTGGTTCTGGTGGCAAGGTGAGTGTTCAGTCAGAGTTGCCCTGCACCTAAGGGGAAAATGCAGGTCTGATTTCTGGAGAGGAAGATAGATGAAGGAAGGATGATGGGGGAGGTAGGAGGAGAGTAAAGGTTATCCTGAATGGGCAAGGAAGGATGAAGGAGACTTATAGTGAAATGAAACACCATTAGATTTCAATTTAACAATAGCTCTTTAATCTAACTTCAGAAAGCAAAGTATCCATTATTGTTCTTCCCAGGCCACCTGGCTTAGAAAGAACAAGCCAGAAATTGGTCCATGTAATAATGTCTTGATTATGTCACCCAGAAAACCTGCAGGACAAGTTAACTGGAATGGGCTATATATTGATGTTATGACTAAAGGGCCTGTCCCACTTTCACAACCTGATTCACGACCTCTACCGAGTTTGCCCATGACTCATACTCGCAGCATGGTCGTCACGAGGTCATAGGAGGTCATAGGAGGTCGTAGGTAGGTCGTAGCAGGCCTAGATGCTAGTCGTAGGTACTCGTGGAATCAAGTAGGTCGGGGCGTTTTTCTAGCCCTGATGAAAAATGTCCACGAGTAAAAAAGGTCGTGAATTAGGTTGTGAAAGTGGTTCAGGCCCTTTAATAATAAGTGAAATTGATGTTTAAGGAATGAGTTGTAGCTACCTGGTGAAACAATAAACATATGTGCTTCCATTACCTTGGACACAATAATGAAAGATGAGAATTAATCTCAGAAAGGTAATTTATATAGAGTGTTTGAACCACTAATAAACATTAGTATCTACCAATGGCAATGTTCTCAAACTACATTAAAGACATCTGACAGAATATTACAGATATGATCAAACATTGTAGAGATGATAAAATGAGGAGTGTAACTAACCATAAGATCCAAACTGCTAACGTCACTTCAAAAAATATTTGTTTATGAAGCACTGGGATGTCTTCAAATTGTGAAACTTGCATTTGTTTGATTCATTTTCTAAGCTATTTGGAGGGAATTAGGCAACTAACTATGGAGAAATGTGAGGTGATGCATCTTGAGAAAAAAATAAGTGCAGTGCAATTAAAGATTATTTAATATAAAATTGAGGAGACAATAACAATGTTTTATGAAGAAATAGTACGGTAATTGGAACTAGAATGGCAAATTGACAATCATATGAAAAACAGTGTTGAGATTTATAATTTAGGAAACAGAACAAGTTGTTGTGTGGGTCCAGATGCATAAGGTGCCTGGAACCCAAGTATCTACTGTAAGTACGAGCGAAGTTGGGGTATTCTGCATGGTGAGGATGTGAGAAGAGATTCATTTGGATGGGGAGCTTCAGTGAGAGGTTTGTCTGCAGCTCTTTAGCTCAAAATTGAGAACAATTGTATGATGAGGAAAAAATATATATTGTTGTTTTATTATCTATGTTTGTGATTACCATAGGAACAAGGAACAAAGAACCAAGATGTTAAGTGATTTGGAGAAATGTATTTGCACAGACGTATATTGAATGTTGAATATTCTACCAGTAGAAAAATAGTGGAAGAAAAATCCATGGTGGTGTTTGAACAGGAAATAAATGAAATAATTTTAGAAATGATTGGTCAAAGGAGCTCCTTTTCCTAATATTTAAATGGAAAATAGTTTACACATTTCACTGCCATAATTTTAAAGTCATATTTGAATCCCAAAATAGATTGGGAGAAAGTCACTCACTAATGGGTATGCCTCATAATAGACCAGCAAAAGTGTTGGCCTTGCATTTTACTGTAGTTTGGTAATTTTAAATGCTACAGAGTTTTTTTTTTAAAGTAGATGCTATTGTAAAATAGGAATATGGCAGCCAATTGGACTCGGCAAGCTCCAACAAACAGCAATGTGATCATGGGTTAGGTTTATTATTGTCCCATGCACTGAGGGACAGTGAAAACTTTGTTTTGTATTCTATCTAAACAGATCAGATATCCCATAACTGGATGCAATCAGTTCAAATTGTCATATGAGGAAAGATTGAAAAGACTGGGCTTGTATTCACTGGAGTTTAGAAGGATGAGGGGATATCTTATAGAAACATATAAAATTATAAAATTACTGGACTAGCTAGATGCAGGAAAAATGTTCCCAATGTTAGGCGACTCCAGATCCAGGGGCCACGGTCTTAGAATAAAGTGGAAGCCATTTAAGACTGAGGTGAGAAAATACTTTTTCACCCAGAGAGTTGTGAATGTGTGGAATTCCCTGCCACAGAGGGCAGTGGAGGCCAAGTCACTGGGTGGATTTAAGAGCGAGTTAGATAGAGCTCTAGGGGCTAGTGGAATCAAGGAATATTGGGGAGAAGGCAGGCACGGATTATTGATTGAGGACGATCAGCCATGATCACAATGAATGGCGGTGCTGGCTTGAAGGGCCGAATGGCCTCATCCTGCACCTATTTTCTATGTTTCTATGTTTCTGAACTTAAGTACAATACTTTGAGCGAAGGGGCAGATACTGAGTGCATGATATAGTTCTATACTTCCAGATAGAAGGATATTTAAAAGAGTAGAGCGATTGTTTGGGAGGGTGGTCGGTCCTTCTCTGGGAAGAGCACACAAAGTGTCACCACACTCCAGCACCATCTTTGGTAGACGGTCAAACAGTGACCAGATAATCTCCTCTAGTAAGGAAAAGAGGCATAAATATCAATTAGGGAAATTCAGTGCTCTTTAAACAAGTGCTCAAGGTCAGCAACCAATTTATTTTTCCCCCCACAAAGATGGGCATACAAAGAAAATATTCTCAATGGTGTGTTGTGGATGGATGCTAAAGCTACAATTAGTGTTGAAGGCTGCTTATTTTGTCTTTAAAAGCTTTAAAAGCTTAAACCTCTCAACTTTTTTGCCATTAGACCTTTAGTGTAAATGTAATCACCACATTATTGATTTGCTTAAAGCATTCTGAACATTATCTTTGCAGAACCAATTCAGTTTTGTTGTTGTCATGTGCTTGTTCCCCATGGTGCTTTTATGTATATTTAACTAATTATTTGGAGATTATGGCTGAGGGTAACCGGTCTTTCCAAATATAGACAGAGGATTAGTTGGTGTGTCAGCCTGCCCTGACCCGCGATCATACTAGTACTATCTTTTTTTAGATACACTGCGGAAACAGGCCCTTCAGTCCAGCGAGTCTGCACCGACCAGTGATCCCCACAAATTAACACTATCCTACACAATAGGGACAGTCTACAAACCTGTACGTCTCTGGAGTGTGGGGGGAAACTGGAGCATCTGGCGAAAACCCTTGTGGTCTCAGGTAGAACGTACAAACTCCGTACAGACAGCATCCGTAGTCAGGATCACATCTGGGTCTCTGGCGCTGTAAGGCTGCAACTCTACTGCTGCTCCACCGTGCCACCCTAAATTCTATACTTTCAAAATTCTCTAACAGATGTATCATTGATTCCTTTTATACCAATGAAATGCAGCATGTCTCCTGAAGTTGGCTGTGAAACATAGGGCATGAAGACATCAGCCTTCTTGAAGAGCTGATACATGGTCCACACCCACTTTAAGCAGAGCAGATGCATTGGGAATGGTATAGAGAAAATGTGAATATTCTAAAACTACCCACTCAACTGCCCCATCAGAAACCTCCCACCCCATCCATGGAAGAGTCTGTGGTTCCCACATTTGAGTGTCATCTCATATCTTGCAAATATAGAATGGAAGCAAGTCGTATTTGTACCCAATGCATTTCTCAAGAGGAAAACACAATACAGAGCTGAGCTCTAGAGGGATCTTCTTTTCATTTAAAGTTCTGCATTTTGCTTGTGGATTAGGTTGACTACGTCAGTGAGTATTTCTTCTCCAAGCTTGTGTACGACATTGGTGAGGCCACATTTAGAGTATTGTGGTCAGTTTTGGTCACCATGTGATAGGAAAGGTGTTGTCAGGCTATAAAGGGCGTAGAGAAGATTTACCAGGATGTTGCTGGGGCTCGAGGGACTGAGCTATAGGGAGTGGTTGATCAGGCTAGGACTTTGTTCCTTGGTGTGCAGGAGGATGAGGGGTGACCTTTTGGAGGTGTACAAAATCATGAGAGGAATAGGTCGGGTAAATACACAGAGTCTCTTGTCCAAAGCAGGAGAATCGAGAATCCGAGGACATAGGTTTAAGGTGAGGGGAGAAAGATTTAATAGGTACCCGAGGGGTTACTTTTGTACACACAGTACGGTGGGTGTGTGGGATGAGCTGCCGGAAGAGGTAGTAGAGGCAGGTACCATCAAAACATTTAAGAGACATATAGACAGGTACATTGATGGGACAGGTTTAGAAGGATATGGGCCACATGCGGGCAGGTGGGACTAGTGTAGATGGGGCATGATGGTCAGTGTGGTACGTTGGGCTGAAGGGTCCTGTTTCCACAATGACTCCATGACTACATTTTAAACCCAAATGACTACCGTGATGAAACTTTAAATGATGCTACCTTGACAATAAAATGCCTTTTCCCACAAACCTTCATGCATGTTTCAGTTATATTTTAGCTAGCTATCATTCTTGATGCTCTAACCTAATTAGTGGTATACATGTGTATTTATTTGTATTTGTACCATAGCAAGGTATGACTTCCTTTCCCCTAATTAGCCAGTCTTGTTTCAACCTTTACTGTTAGTCTCCAATCAATAAGTGTTTGGCTCATGCATCTTATTTTAAGGAATTGATTCTGCAGCTGTCTGTCTTGTCTGTAAAATCGTAAAATCATGTGACTTTTATTGATTTCTTGGTTTTTCAGTAGATATTAATATAAACTGGGCAGGGCTTGCAAGGGTGTTACCAGAAAACCAAGCAGATATTTTTTTGATGAGAATAATAATTAATTTTTTTTCTGTACGATTATCAATCAAAGTTAATTAAAAAAGAGTTAGTCATGAATGCAACATAGATTTATTTTTGAAATGATACATTTTTGTAATGTTTTCGACCCGTTAGCAATGATTATTCTGCGTACCTTTCTCTGCCAACCAGAAGAGTAGTGTCTTGCTGTTGAGTATTTGACAGTGTGCTGGAGATAGCTGTTGACAGATGAACAAGAGTGACCCGAGATGTATTAGGAAATCTTCATTTATCTCACAGAAAATGTGTGCTTCCCTTTGGACTGTAGGATAGATGATTAACTTTGCAAATAGAAAATTGCAAAAGACAACCAATGCAAAAAAAATGCTGCTCTGTTTATTTAGGGATATTTTGCTTCCTTTTGTAGTTGAGATCAGTATAGAGATACAGCATGGAAACAGACCCTTCGGCCCACCGAGTCTGTACCGACATTGCACATTAACATTATCCTACGCACACTAGGGACAATTTACACTTATACCTAGCCAATTAACCTACAGACCTGTACGTCTTTGTCGTGGGGGAGGAAACTGAAGATCTAGGAGAAAACACAAGCGGTTACGGGGAGAAGGTACAAACTCCGCACGGACAGCACCCATAGTCAGGATCGAACCCGGGTCTCCGACACTGCAAGCGATGTAAGGCAGCAACTCTGCACCGCTGCCCATTTTGTTTCATTGCAACCTGAGCTCTGATGGGCAAACGTAAGAATCAGTGCACTGATGGACCAATATTTTGAACATAATTATTGCAAGCTGTTTGGGATTGATGGTGGCTAATTTGACCAATGATGGCTGCATTTTTCAGGAGTTGCATAGTCAATGGCTAATTTTGCTTGTCTCTAGCAGAATGGTCTTGCAAGGTGATCTCAAGCTAGTTTGATGTGACAAATACAGTGTAAAATCTAATTTTATGAAAGAATTGGATTAACGCCAAACAACTTTTCCAGAAATAGGCAGGCACATTCGACAGAAATAGGCAGTCTATTTAGTATTTATAAAGTAATGAACTAAAAGCCACTCTTTGATCATACGGATGTAGCTTGTAGCCAAAGTATGTAATTTTCCTGTTCCTTGAGTGCATTCAGTACACGATTTATTTAAGTAATCCAAATAAACTTGGAAAAGTATATTTTCCAAGGAGGGAAGTGCATTTGCAACAAAATCTCACCACTGGCTCCTGCTATTTTCCACGGCTGTCCTTCTTTCTCCTCTAAGGAGTTTACTTAGTTTTGCCAACAGATTATTAATTTTCAGAGCACCATACTGGTGGTGTAATGGGAGAGTTGCTGCCTTACAGCGCTTGCAGTGCCGAGGACCTGGGTTCAATCCCGACTACGGGTGCTGCCTGTACAGAGTTTGTACATTCTCCCCGTGACCACTGAGGTCTTTGGTTTCCTCTCCACACTCCGTTGGCTTGGTGTATGTTTAAATTGTCCCCAGTGTGTGTAGGGTAGTGTTAATGTGCGGTGATCACCAGTCGGTGCGGACTCGGCCGGCCAAACGGCCCGTTTCCACGTCGTATCTCTAAACCAGGGGTTCCCAACCTTTCTTGTCCCGTTTACCCCTGGCAACTTTAACAGCACATAACAATGTTATTTCACTTTTTTTAATGAACGACTAATTATGCACAGATACCGGTGTACCAGTCAGTCAATGAGAAAAACACAGTCAGTTAATCAGAAAAAATATGTACAAATCCAGAATCAACAAATTTACACCCTGGGTAGGTGATATTTACCCTGGGGGTAAATTTACCCCTGGTTGAGAACCTGTTCCCACTGCCACGGGTACCATGTAATCCCGTGCTACCTGCTCCATAGTCGGAGGGTCGGCAATTAAACCTTCTCCTCCACCTGATTTGCCAGGTGAGGAGGGGGCTGTGGACCCCCAGCAGGACCAAAACAAGACCTGTCAAAGGGCGGATGAGCTCCTAGTGAGCCAACGGCCATCTGCACTTAGAGGTTGCAGTTGAAGTTGCGATTATTGTCGTACACAGCATTGTAAGGCACCGTGCACGTTGATGTTTTTCAACGATGATGATGATGATTGAGAACCCTTGTTCTTAACTAAACCTAGCAGATAATTTACCTTGAGCAGCTGCTCTTCTCTTCCTGACCTACCTTTCTATTCCCCCAACCCTCCCTCCCTCTCCCCCAACCGACCCCCTACTCCTACGAACGTCATCATCTGCATGATCTCTGTTGAAATTTGGATCATTATTGTCAGTTTCTTTAGTGCTGTGGACTGCGCTTAAGCCTCCAAAATGGCACCCACACAGGTTTGTGGACTGAATTGTGATGGATGTCATAATAGAGAGCATTAAGGGCCTGTCCCACTTGGGTGTCAGATTTTGTACATCCCAATATCCTGGGGTACGGCACGCGACCCACGCCTATGTCACCACGCACCATGCGCACACCACTAGCGCGGCACCACGTGCGTGTCGTGCGTCTTGACGCTAAATGACGTCGCGTAAATTACGCGCAAATGACGCCCAAGTGGGACAAGCCCTTAAGTGTGCATTCAGTTAGTGCCCACCACAAGTGGCAGAGTAGGTGGGCCAAGGCATTGGTCACCAGCTCTCAGTCCAAGTAAAGCCTCCCCATAACCATTCATATTTTGAACATATGAGAAGGGCCCTGCCCCTGTTCTGTTTTGAAAGGGTTCATTAACTATTTAATCAGTTAATTGTTGGTTGATTTCTTCTGGTTCTCCTACAAAATGTGTAGTGTTCTCTGTTGCTTTAAGTAGCAAGAACTTGCAAGGTTGCAATAAACTTTGCAGAATTTCCTTCTTTGCCCTGACCAGTTGATTAGTTTAGAATAGAAATACACTATGAACGCAGGCTTTTCAGCCCACCGAGTCCACGCTGACTATCAATCGCCTGCTCACACCAGTTCTACATTATCCCACTTTCTCATCCACCCCCTGCACATTAGGGGTTAATTAACCTACAAACCCACATATCTTTGAGAGGTGGGAAGAAACCGGAGCGGTTAAAGGGGGTCCCTGGTGCTATGAGGCAGCAGCACTACCAGCTGCCCTACTGTGCCGCTCTGTGGCCCTGGCAGATATGTACAATAATGGCCGTTCCTCTTGCACTACAACACACCAGCAGGAGAAAGCATTGCAGACAAGTTTGTGAAACTGATAATGGGGGAGAAGAGCTCTCGTGGGAATGCCGCATCCTCTTGCGTGTTTAAGGAGCCGGGGCACGGAACCTCAGTGAAGAAAAGTGTGCAGATATTGGTGCATCAAGGACCGCCTCAGTGAAATCTCTTGTCACCCCCACCCCTCCCCCACCAAGCTTGGAACAGGGAGGAGCCACTGAAGTCATTATCCAAAAAATCGAACTATTATACTCTCCCTCCAACATACCAGAGGTGGAGAGAACATGTGATTTAGCTACATTTGCAGATAGTGCCACAATACCATTGGAGTGTAGACTTGAATTGTGAGAACTACCAACCCACACTGCTCAACAATGGGATTCAAAGCGATGTCCCTGCAATGTCTATCGGCAGGGTAAATCTGAAGCGTGTAGTGTTAGATTAGTTTGTGGACATTGATCATTTTTTAATACTGACATTTAATTTTTGAATACTGCTCATCTAAAATTGCCACGTGACTAGTTACTCTCTGGGTTTCCACAATGTGCATGGAAAGTTCTAGATGTATACTGCATGAAAGAAAGCCCACCTTAAGAATGCTACCTAAATCTATTAATAAAGTACCCCTGATTGTATGAATTACTAACTGTTTTCCAATATCTTCTGCGGTAAATGAGAGAAAGACAAAATCTATAGGTCACCATCCAACTCAATAACAAGCCTTTTAAATTTTTGGTGACATCTGTTCAGAATTTGATGCTTATTTTATCCTTGAGCTGATACCATTTGTTAATTTAGTTTCACTGTTTTTATGCAATTGCAAAAAATTGGTAATGATTTAAAGTGTTAAATTGTTAATGAAAGCTAGACCCTATTATCAGTAAAAATCTAATGCAGTAGAAATGATTTGGATGCTATGTGCAATCTTTGCGGTGCTCTCTCTCAAATAGGCACTGCCATCCTGTGAATTGAAGGCAAAATAAATCCCTTCAGCTGTTTATGTAGCAGTTATGTCACTGGAATCCCTGCGGCTATATTATTTACACTACACTGCCCCGGTTGCTGCCCTGAACCTGCATAGATAAAATTCTTGTGCTGCTGGAGCCCGTGAACCTGTGTAGCTAAATTGTGTGCAGGCTGTCACATGTCCTTTGAGGGATATAGCTCAACTACTAATGCCAGGCAGAGATTAATCCTCTGCACTAATTCACAGCCTCTATCGCACAAACTCATTGGGATAGGCCAAGTGGGAATTATGGTTTAGCCATTGACAAAACCACTAAGGGGATTTCTGTGAGATGAGGTTTGTTTTTTTAAAATATACATTTTTCAAATTGCCATTTATTTTCTGTCCCGGTTGAGTTCTGTCGATGCAGCAGTGCTCTTGAGGCTACAGTATGTATAGTGGCTGCAAGGGTGAGGGTATTGAGCTGTGAAGATTCGCAGTGACCTTTTTTGGTTCTGTGCATGAGATTTTCCGTAATGCTTGGGCCATTTTTGTCTTTCTGCAGTGCATGAAGATTTGAAGCTCAGTAACAGTGCAGAGAATTCAAGGTCTTACTATCGTGCTGAAGATGTCAGGCTCGTACGACGAATCCAGTGGATTAGAGGAAACGATTGACAGTTTCTGGGAGGTACTGCAACTTTTTTGCGATACTTGAGAAGATGTGAATGTTACAAGATAATTAAGGCATGCATGATGTATTTTTTAATGTCAATTTTGCAGCAAACTGCATTGGTGTATTGAATTTTGATTAAAGGGTTAATTAGCATTGCTGCTTTAATACTACCGAGTGCTGTTAAGGCTAATATTAATTAATCAGGAATTCGGGTGTTAGAGCTGTATGTGCATTGCAGAAAATATGCTGCAGCTGTACTGCAAATGATTTAGGAAACCATAGGCGATATTTTGCTGTGTAACCACGTTCAACATCTTGTCAAAAACCACAAGCTAGTGTAGCTATTTGTGACACAACCGTGTATTTATCTGTATGTGCATGTTCTGAGCATAATGTGTATTCACTTCACGGCACTTCTAACTGGAAGTATACTCTGGTGTCTAAGGTTGTACTTGAAATATATTTTTAACTAGTCTTTGAGGAAAATAATTTAAGTGCATTGGCAAGGAGGTTTTTTTCAGTAGTTGCTTTAGTGAAAATATAATCCTTTCACATGATAAACTCATCGGAATGTGATGTCTGCTTTAAGTACAGCTTCCCAAATTTTATTTTCCTTCCTTTTAAAGTGCTGATCTTTTATGAGATACCATTTGACAACCTGCCACACTCTGCAGCCTCACACATGACAAATGTCTATGAGTCTGGAGACTAGGTGTCAGTATACTATTCCACCAGGGCTGAAACACTCTTTGCTTGAGCAAGATTTGTTTATGCACTCTACCTTTGCTCTGTTTACCCTAAACGCAACATTGCTAATGATTAGAAGAAGTGAGGAATTTGGGCCGTGATTTGTTTTGTTTTTCGTCTCTCTTCCCCATTTTTATCTATCCCAACAAAAATGAGGCCTATTTTGCAATCAGTAATGATATGCAGCAGAGTGCAGAGAAAGCATTGAACCATAGAACACCTTTGCCTGTAACTTAGTGACATATTGGGCTGCAAAGGAAGCGGCTGTGGTTAATTTAAAACAATATTGAATTCTGTTCTTTCACATTTCCAAGATCTTGACACACCACATGTTGTCCCTGCACAGTGGGTCTCCTATTTGCAGATCTTCACCAATACAGCTCTTATTATTTTCATCAGAAGTGGCTTAATCACCACATATTTGCATCCTCTTTCTCACCATTGTCAGGTCTACTTTTCACGAGGGAGCACGTCTTTTTGTGGTGCTTCCCTGGAGTTATTTATGAAGGAGAAGTCAATAATTCACAGTCCTTGCTCATCTTGATTCAATAATTCACAGTCCTTGCTCATCTTTTTCCATCTTGATCTGTGTTTTTTCCAATCCTGTGTCTCTGTTTGAATGTCCTTGCCTGTATAGATTAATGCAGCTAGTGAAGGGTCTAGGTCAAAACTATAAGGCCAAGCAATCAGAAGCCAATATTGGATTTAATGTTATGCTAACCTTTATTAGAACTAATACAATCAATTCTCCTCCTCCTTAATTCTTTTAACAAAGTGAAAGTAGTTATTTAGGACATGAAGCAAATAACTTGTCATTTTATAATTTCTGTCTCAATAACTGATGGAAGTTAATCTTCGAACATAGAACATGGACAGCACAGGAATAGGCCCTTTGGCTCACATTTTCTGTGCCAAACGTGATGCCTACTTAAACTAATCCCTTCTGGCCTCATCATATCCTCTACTCCCCTGTATATGCATCTTAATTCCTTACAGCTTCTTGAGAGCCACTAACGTACGTTTCCACCACAACCCTGGCAAGATGTTCCAGAAACCCACCACCCTGTGTTTAAAAAAAAAACTTGCCCCGCACATCTCCTTTAAAGTTTCCCTCTCTGACCTTATAGGAGTAAATTGAAACAAATTAATATATTAATTACATCATCTATCAGTAATAGAAGCATTTTAAGGCTGATTAAATCATGGAATGAAAGTGGATTATCCATATGGGATAATTTGGTCTCCGTCAATCTCTAAATAGATCAATAGATGAGTGACAATACCGCAAAGGAAAATGCTGTGGTGAATTTCTTGTTACAGATTCAATAAATGGTTCACCATAATCAAACTGTTAGAAACTGTTAAAACTTTGATTAGTATGGGTGTCAAGAGTTATGAGGAGAAGGCAGGAGAATGGGATTAGGAGAGAGAGATAGATCGGCCATGATTCAATAGCGGAGTGGACTTGATGGGCCGAATGGCCTAATTCAGCCCCTATCATTTATGACCTAATGACCTAAAATACAAAGGGTTCATAATGATTAAAATACAGACTTTGACCAAGTCAGTCAGCATGGTGGTTGGTAGAATTGTTAAGGGGAGAAGAAGAGTATTGGCAGCGATGAGGAGGTGAAGGGAAATATTACCCCAAAAAACGGACAAAGTTGGCATGGTGATAAACTCAAAATATGAACTGCTCAAAAGCTGCAAAGTATGTTCTTCCATGATAGGAAACCATTCTTTGTTTACTGTTTTATCAATGTTAGCTGCCAAACAGCAGTGGGCATTGGTCGGTGCTTTGAAAATACTTGAGGAATTTTCAAAACATGGTTGTTCAAAGATTTATTTTAAAAGTGACATTTTGCAAAAATATTCACTATGATTGTACCGTTCTGCAAGATAGCTTATATATCCACTTCAATGAATCTCCAAACATATCCATTTTGAAGAATGAAGTTCTTTGGACTTTAAAGGTCAAATCAAAATCCCACGTTGAACTAGAAATTTAACAAGTGAAGTATAATAGTAAGATAAAACGAGAACTTACCAGTTCGAAGTTTGATCGTTATTTTATGAGGAGTACGTTGAGGGAATACGTGAAGAACCCCGCCAGGACGCATGCGTGTCATTCTTCAAAGCAGCAGTGTGAAATCACAGATAACTGTAATGACTTAAACATAGTAAGATTAGAGAAGAAATACCAGTTGAGTGTATGATCATGGGTGGGAGCGGAGGGCACGTATTCCCTCCTGACCAGTCCATCTACCTCCACAGCTGGAGATGGAATTGGTGGCACCCCAACCAAGTGCACTGGCATCAGTTTGTAGCACCATAGAAGGGTTGCTGATAATGATTGGATTGAAACAAAGCCAAATGTTATCTATCCACCATTAGTTCCATTATAGCTTTGATTGGTAGCTTCATTGGTCTGTCAAAATGACCAGCATTGATTTTGAGTGCTTGTATTTTGCTCTCTGTAAATTTTGGGAATGTAAAGGTCCAAATTGTGTGGCTGGAAAAGCAGCCACCATTTTGCCAATTACTTTTGCTACCAATCTGATGGACGGTTACTGATGTCAATGAGGTTATTGCAAGCCTCTATTAAGTCTATAGCCTTTCCCTTTGGCAAAGTCACCGACATGTGAACTGAGTCAATGGTGAACCCCAAATAGTCCATAGTAGTGGAAGGCATTAATTTAGATTTAACTGGATGGATAATAAACCCCAGTTTTTCAAATAACTGTTTTGTGGCTGTTACAGTTTGTTTGGCAAATTCCAAAGTTTTGCCCACAATAAGTATGTCATCTAGATATGCCATGACCATGTGTTTCCTTTTCCGTAGAAACGCTAGGGCTGGTTTCAAAATTTTAGTGAACAGCCTGGGGGCTGATGTTAATCCATTTGGCAGCGCTCTATACTGCCAGCGCTGTCCCATCCAGTTGAATTTTAAGTAACATCTGTGGTCACCTCGTATAGGTACTGAATAGTAAGCATTTTTTAATCGATGCTAGCCATGAAGTAACCTTTGGAAATCAATTGGTTAGCAGTAACAAAGGTTTCCATTTTAAAATGAATATATTGTACAAATGTATTCAATTTGGTCAGATCTATGATGATGCGACAACCACCATCTTTTTTGTTTTTGGTAAAGATATTGGACACGAATTCTAGCGGTTCGTGTTGGGATTTTTCAATTACCCCTTTTGCGTAAGGCCGCTCCAGTTCAGCATGCGCTTCTGATTTTTCTTTACTGGAAAGTACGAACATTCGGTTCAGTATATGTTGAACTGGAGGGCTGTACTTGTGTATAATTCTATTGTATATCCCTGGATACTGCTTAAAAATATAAGTATCGGTAGTTAACATACTCCATGCATCCAGAAAGGAGAGTAATCTCCCCCCAACCTCCATGCTCCCTGCAATTTGTAGGGAACCAGACCCACCTACCTCCATAGTTACCAGTGGCAGGTTTACTTCTTTTTGTAAATCCTTCGTTGATGTTGAGGCGTCGGTGTCTGGGTTTGTGGTTTGGTTGATGTTGGAGGTTTGCGTATCTTCCAAGAAGGCCGGTCTGGGCCATGGCCTAAGAAAGACTCATGTTTGGTACCGGACCTTCGAGCTTTCACCAGTTGGTCTTGTTCTACTGGTGGGTGCGTAAGGGTGCTGTCTATGGCCGTGTGTTGCAAAGCGGTGCCAGTGCATCCTGTTGGTCCTGCGACATGTCCTTCTCCTCCAGGTTTTGGCCAGTCTGGTCTGGCTGTATGAAGTTGGACACCATGTCCAGTAGATTTTCACGTTCCTACACCCCCTGCACACTTGATTTCTGTTCTGCAAACCCCTGTTCAGGATCAGCCCAGAACTGACCCCCAGTACTCCCCTCTGACGAGGGAGAAGCACTGTGCAGCCCTACAAGAGGTGGTGCTGTGGGTTTTACACAGAGCCCACAGTGACTCGACTCCATCTCCCGGAGCCTGTCACGTTGGTGCAAATGCTCCACACACCGCTCCATCCGGCTCCAGCGCCCGCGGCTGCTCAAAGTCGGACTCATCTGAGTCCACGACTTTGATGGTTTTTTGTCTTGCCTTACCGCCCGGCCGCGGAGTGGATCTGGCCAGTGCGGAGGCGACATCGGGCACAGCTGATCCCATTATAGGTGATTCAAGTGCCGCTGGCCGCTGCTAGCCCACCAGCTTTGTCGTAGCCCTCGTTGGTTTCTCCACCTGTAATCAGCATGGGAAAACACAAAAAGACCGCAGAGTCTTACCTGCAGGTCCTGGTTTAAATTGTCGCTACGGGGGAACGTCGTTCCACGCCGCCTCCTGCCGTTTTCGATTTGTCAAAGTCGACGGCCCCATCTGAATAGTCTCCCGCCCGGCCGTGGTGTTCTGGCCGGCGCGGGACCAAAAGTCGGCACAGCTGATCCCACTTACGGGGCTTGTGCCTTCAGCTGCTGCCGGCTCCCGCAACTTTGCGGTCCTCCCCAGCCAGCTTTACTCGCAGCACTTGTGGACACTATTTTGTCCAGCTTCCCCCCCAAGCTGTGTAAAAACAGCACGGGGACAAAAACTACCGCAGAGTAAATCACTTACCTGCAGGTCGCGGTTTCAAACTTACCGCTGCGGGGGACACTCCACCCCGCCTGTCGTTTCGTAAGCGTGAAAGCGATATGGCATGCATGTGTCCTGGCGGGGTTCTTCACGTAGTCACTCATGTGACTCCGAAGTAAAATCTTGAAGTGCTCTCCTCTGGGGCAAATAACAAATCCAAATGATAGTTTAATCTAAATATATTTTTCATTCTCATGTGACTATGGATCTTTTTTACAAATCCTATTTTTGAATGCATGTCTATTTTTTTGTTTTTTAAAGCGTAATGTTCACTGCTTATTTATTCTTCCACCTTTTGGAAAAGATAATCTGCCTCCAACATGTATTTAGCTGATGGCCACCTTGAGTTGGCTACTTGGGCTTTTACAGCAAGTGCCTTAATATTGTATCAAACAAAATGGCAACTTCTCCATGGATCCTTAAAATCACAAAGGTTACCTTTCAGATAAGGTTCTGGAGGGTATATAAATTATCAAATGTGAAATGCATTATGAGCTATGCAGCAAAAAAAACAATCTGTGTTTAGAAATGCCTACTGGAGTTAATGTTTCTATTGTTCCTCCACATTACATGATAGCAACATGATAAGTATACTGAACATGACCATAACAAATAATGGTAAATAATTAAATTGGTTAATGCAAGATTCTAAATATGTATTAATCATTAACAAAGTGGTACATCTGATCCTAATATGTCTCTTAAAGTATATATACATCCTCGTCATTATTTTAGAAGGGTTTTAAAAGTTTACTCCTCACTTTAAATGAGATGTTGTTCATCAAATATGTTGTCCAACCATACAAACTCGGTGGAGATTCAATGGCAACATCCATGGGATCTAGGAAGAGACAGCAAAGTATGTCCACTTAAAATCGTTGGTAGTAAATGGTTAAGGTTATGAGTATTAAGGGTAAATGAAGGGCAGGAAAAATATATTTTATTTGAGATTGCTTCCATTTCCCATGTTTTTCCATTTCTGACACTGATAGTATATTAGTGAAATTATCAGAATATTTAATTCCCAAGCTTTGTATATTTCATGGTAGACCAGATGCACTATCTTCAGTCCATTGACTGTCATCAGCATGAGCTGCTGTGACATTCAATTAATTTTCTGAGAATGTCACATGAGTCCTGCAAGTAAGGACAAATTGCGTTGACTTGCACTCTCCCTGTCCAGAGAAAAAATGTTTTCTCTGGGGTAGATGTAGTAAAAAATGTTTTCTCTGGACAAAAAAACAAAAAAAGGGGGATATATGCGTAAAAAAATAAAACTAAATATTGGTATTGAGGGAGTGCAGCTTAGGGTCACCCCGGGATGGCGGGACTGACATATGATGAAAGAATGGACCATCCGGGCTTATATTCACTGGGATTTAGAAGGGTGAGAGATCTTATAGAAACATATAACATTCTTAAGGGATTGGACAGGGTAGATGCAGGAAAAATGTTCCCGATGTTGGGGGAGTCTAGAACCAGGGGTCACAATTTAAGAATAAGGGGTAGGCCATTTAGGACTGAAATGAGGAAAAGCTTTTTCACCCAGAGAGTTGTGAATCTGTGAATCTGTGAATTGTCTGCCAATTCACTGGATGTTTTCAAGAGAGTGTTAAATATATCTCTTGCTATTAACAGAAACAAGGGATATGGGGAGAAAGCAGGAACAGGGTACTCATGTCGGATGATTAATCATGGTCATATTGAATGGTGGTGCTGGCTCAAATGGCCAAATGGCCTGCTCCTGCACCTATTTTCTATGTTTCTAAAGGGGCTGTCCCACTTGGGCGACCTAATCCGCGAGTTAAGAAGAGTGTCTTTGACCTTCAAGCTCGAGGGCACTCGCCTGGAAAGCCTCGAGCTGGATCGACTGTCCGCATTGAAACCGCGAGCTGCATCGATCAACTGCGCGCACGCACGCACACACACACACACACACACACACACACACACACACACACACACACACACACACACACACACACACACACACACACACACACACACACACACACACACACACACACACACACACACACACACACACACACACACACACACACACATCGCAAAGGCGGGGGCCAGGGAAAGCAGGGGAGCACTGTTGGAAATTCACACCCGTGATGAAGAGGAAGGTAAAACGACTGCACATTAGAGAGAGCGTGGGGGAGAGAGGGGGAGAGAGGAGGGGGGGGGGAGAGAAGGAATGGAGACACTTTTAAGAAGTATAATAAAGTTTAGTGGGCATTTTACCTACCGGTCGGTTTTCCTTGGTCCTGAAAACTCCAATGAGCCAGTTAAAATACCCGGTCAGCGAAGGAGATTGCCAGCGGCTGCCCTTGACTACCTGTAACTAAATAGCGACCCCACTCCACTGCACTACGAGTTAAAAAGAACCATGCCGACCAAATTTTACTCGCGGAAAATATTTCAACATGCTGAAAATCTTTCCGCGACCTAGCTGAGGCCACGAGTATTCAGGAACTTCCCTCGAGCATGAAGGAGAGTTCTAGCGACCTCATAGGACCTCCTGGGACCACGTGCCAACCATGCTGCGAGCTTGAAGGTCGAAGACACTCTTCTAAACTCGCAGATTAGGTCGCCCAAGTGGGACAGCCCCTTAAGTAAGCAGGTTGAGAACAAAAGTTCACATTAAGTCTCTCAAAAGATTATGTTTGCTGGAATCATTTAACTTTTAAAACTGAAATTGGTGTATATTTATCAGGGAATGGTATCAAGGCAGATGGATCGAAGACAGGATTATGGTGTTGAGGTGCCTTTTGCTGTGATTGAGTTTGATTTCTGTGAAATTCATGAATATTTTTGGCATTTAAGCTTGAAATGAGCTGCCATGTTATTTTTTTGCTAGCAGTGGCAATGTTAACCAGAGATGCGTATCGGGAGCTTCTGGGGACTGAGCAGCTTTGATGTAGTAATTGCATTGCCTAAAGGTGCTGCGACAGATGAGGTCTATAGTACTGTTCAGAAAATTAAGTTCAATTCTATTCAGTAAAGAAATTATACTGAAGAACTCAGTGGGTTCTCTGGAGAGATGGATTTGGTGATGTTTCGGGGCAAGACCCTTCTTCAGACCCTTCTTCAAAAAGAAATTATACTTTATGAGTATCCCCACACCATACTGAACTAATGTTCATGAGAAACATTCCCCTCACCACTCTGAAGGGGGTAAAGTTGCATGGAGCAGATCTACAAACAGCAGCTTGGTCCATGGCGTGGCTCGAACCTGATCGGCAATGCACTATGGATATGGGGCACCATCTACTGAAATGCTTCTAACCCGCTAAGTAAGCCATATCCAGATTTGATAACCTTCAGATTCTGAATATCTGTGAGAGTGACAATTTCAAACATTCAATAACTTTCAAATTTAACACGTTTAATTTGCAAAATTAATATCATATGAAAAATAGAACATTTAAAAGCATAAAGATGATTTCAAACCAATTGTCAATTTATTAAAAATAAATTGTTTAATCGTGGCCCTTTTCTGGAAGCTTTATCTCTCCATTGAAATGGATGATTAGTGACTACAGCAGCTTGGTTTCAATGGGCAGACTTCCCCACAGCCATCAGGCTATTAAACTCGCCAACAAACAGACTCTGAACTGTAACAGCACTTTATCTGCTTATTTATGTGTACATTGAACTGAACTTTGCTGTATTTTTGTTTGCAATACTCTGTTGTGCTGCAGCAAGCAAAAATTCCATTGTCCTATCTGGGACACATGACAATAAACTCGCTTGACTGACGATGTAATTACTGGGAAGCTGCAGGAAGTTGGTGCTCTGGCATTAACTTTCCTGAGGGTTGCGATGAGAGCAACTGTGGCCAGACCTCTTGGCAAACCACAAACGTCAGCGTTAGTGCTGTCATGGATGTGCCAAACGTCATGACAGAAAAAACTGGGCTAATTTGTCCAACAAATATACCGAGGACAATATGGGAGAAATAATTGAACCCAATACCCCGAGGTCAGTATTCTATCTTGTCTTTCTTAAATTTTGTTTAGAAATCTATTACTTTTAAGTTTGAGATAGTTCATTCAGGATAAATATGGTTAACTTTAAATAATTGGGCACTGAAATATAATAGTGAAAAAACGTGAAATATTGCACAGGATGCTAAATACGAGTCCACAGTGGGGGAAAAATAGCAGAATCATTCTTCGAATTGGTGTTATAAATACAAATCCCAAATGGGAAAGGGAGGTGTTATGAGCATAATTTGGAAATACTTTGCATATATAGCCCGTTGTGGAGAGATTTTGCTGATTAGTTGATCTAAAAAAAACAATCGAGAGCGATCGTTGATGTAAATTGATGCGTACATTTTAAAACACAATTTGATATCTGTAATGAACTAAGATAGATGAATCATGATACTGTAACAACTATGGGAGTAAAATAGCACACAGGTTTTCATAGGACATTGGAGCATCATTGGTCATGAGCTTGTCAGTGATGAGTCTCAATGAATGAATTAGAATAGAATAGAATAGAATAGAATGCCTTTTATTGTCATCCAAACAGCTTGGTTTGAACAAAATTGCAATGGGTGGACCGACAGAGAGCTTCAGTGAAGGAGTTCTTGAGTTGAAGCCTAAGTGATCAACAAATATGGGATCAGTGTTGCCAAGAGGATAGAAACAACAGAAATAAATGTTTTTTAGACAACGTCAACATTTTGGGATTGTCTGAGAAGTCCCAGAAGCATCCAAGTGTTCCAGAAACATATTCCAGAAGCAACTGAGCCATCCTACCAACAACGAAAGAGCAATACTGAGCTACTATCCACCTCATTGGAAACCTTCGGACTATCTTTGGTCGGACTTTGCTGGACTCTATCTTGCACTAAACTTGATTCATATTATATGAATCATAATATGTATCTGTACATTATGGATGGCTCAATTGTAATCATGTATTGTGCTTCCGCTGGCTGGTTAGGATGCAACATTAGCTTTTCACTGTCCCTCGGTACACGTGACAATAAACTAAAGTAAACTAAACTAAACTAAGGAGCAAAGAAGGTGAGAATGAGGAATGGCACTTCATTGTTGAGTCGAGAGTTCAACAGATACGTTATCCTGAAAGAGTGCACATTGAGACCAAGGACCTGTGAAGATGGGCTCAAATGTTTTGAGAATCATAGGAAGTACCATAACATTCATTGCATTCCAGAGTAACTTTATCAAGAAAGAGAATGATATCAGTGGAGAATTTTAAATTGCCCGCTTCGAACCAAAAGCATTTTGAATGTAATTTATGAAGGACTCAAGTGCAAGGCCAGAAGGGATCATAAAAAGAGCTGAACATCAAAGTGATAAAGGCTTGGATGAGAATTTTGTAGCAGCAGGAAAGGTAGATGTGTGCAGTAATGTATCGAAGGGGAGAAAAGATAATGAAACGTGGATCAGACTGAAGTGGTGAGAAATGTAATGAAGTAACTGGCCTTTTCTTCGCATTATTCTCAAGAGATTAATTGATTTTGACAATTGACATCCAGTGCAACTGCAGTGGGTGCCACACCTGTCCCTAAACCTCCTTCCACCGCTCCATTCAGGGACCCTAGTCACCTGTCCAGGTGAGAAAGGTTTACATGCACCTCCTCCAACCTCGTCTATTGTATTCAGTTCTGTCGATGTGGCCTCCTCTGCATCGGTGAGTTCAAGTATAGAGTAGGCAACTGCTTCGCCAGCCATTTGTACTGGCTCTGCCAAGGCCACCTGGAGCTCCAGGCTGCCACTTCAATTCCTCTTCCCATTCCCATATCGATCTGTCTGACCTTGGCCTCAGTGAGGTCATACACATACTGGAAGATCTCACAATGGCATTCTCCAATTTTAGGTAAAGGATGCTTTCTTTCTCACCTACCCAGTTTGTGTCCTGCACACATTTTTCTTTCCACCCCCTCTATTCCTGTCAAGCGGTTCCTTTCATATCCACCTCCTCCATCCACTCATCACTAACCCACCCTACTCCAGATCCCTCGTTTTTCACACCAATGTTCCCTTCTCCCCACCATCCCTCCCTCTGGTTCTGCATCCCACTCCCACCTTCCTTTCTGATCAGATTCCACCATTTACACCCCATTATCATCTCTAGCCTTGGATACTATCTCCACCTTTCTCCCCTATCTGACATTTCTGATAATCAAACCCTCTTCACCTGGACCTACATGTCACTTGCTAGTTCTTGCCATACCATTTCCACTCGCCTCTTTCTGCTACCTTTCTTCCATCTACTCCATCACTCTGAAGAAGGGTCCCGACCTGAAATGTAGTCTGTCCATTTCCCTCCACTGATGCTGCCCGAGTTCCTGCAGCAGCCTTATTATACTTGGGATAATCCTCGTGGTATAATTGGAGTTTAGATGGATGGGATTTGAGTTGCTGTTCCTTTGTCAAGATAACACTTGCAATAGATTTAGTTATGATCCGTGGTGAATGCAGTATTCATTCTGTGCGATACATTGTTAATCATCAACTATAACAAATTAGGGGAAAGGAATATAAAAATCACCAACATGATGTGTCTGCTAGACTGAGAGTAAGGCATTTGGAGTAGTACTTAACAGTTCCCTCAAACATGGTGTGCTAAATCTAACATTGGACAAGATTCCATCATCTGCAGTTTCTTGTGTCCCCATTTTATTGTTCTATGCTATTGTTTGACCAAAGGCATTTAATTTCCCAGTGTGTAGGAAAGAACTGCAGGTGCTGGTTTAAACCGAAGATAGATGCAAAATGCTGGAGTAACTCAGTGGGACAGCAGCATCTCTGGAGAGAAGGAATGGGTGACGTTTCAGGTGGAGACACTTCTTCAGACTGATTTCCCAGTCCTGATTGGCCTCTGCTCACATGTAACAGTTCACAGTTTTAAACCAATCTTGAATTGACATGTTTTCTGCTCAAGGTGATGAGTCTCTTTTTATATTTGTGTATCTTTGACTCTAATTTCTAATTTCACTGAATGACACCTACTGCACACTTCTAGATTTCAGCTACATTCATGGTCCTTCATTGCCATCCTGTGCTAGGACATTGTGTCCTCTGCGGCTTTTAAATGCGATCAAAATCTGAGCTATTCAATTGATTTATTCTATTTAAGGAGCTTGTTCAAGGGTAATTAATACAAAATGTATGAATATTTATTCATGTTTTTAAAAAAGAGCATTGGTACTTACAACAAATTTTGAAAATTATTACTGTCTGGATGTGGATGTGGATGTGGAGAATTAGGATGCAATCTCACTGGCTCTCCACTCGGCACTGGACCACTTGGACAATAAAAACACTTACGTCAGGCTGTTGTTTATAGACTACAGCTCGGCGTTCAGATGCTAGAGACGGACTTCACGCTGTCCAGGGGTATCCTGGGGGATTTCCCTTTGTCTTATTAGCGTGAAGGAAAGTGAGATCACTGTGGAGAATACAATATGGAAGGGCAGTTTGAGGTTAAGATGGAGATGGTGTTGGGGACCTTGAAGAGCATTGTGGATAAATCCCAGGTCATTGAGAGGCAAGAGAGGAGTTTACGAGAGCCTTGATGAAGCTATTAGCACCTTCTCTAACCACAGGCAAGGTCCCAGAGGACTGAGAGTTGCTTATGTTGTTGCTTTGTTTAAGAAGAGAAGTGGAGAGAATCCAGGGAATTACAGGCCAGTGAGCCTCCCGTCAGTGCCAGGGAATTTATTGAAGAGGCTCCTTCGAGATAGGATTTACTCCCATTAGGAAGTGAATGGATTAATTGGGTTTTTTGCATGGCAGATCATGCCATACAGACTTGATCAAGTTTGTTATTGAGGAAGTGATGAAGTTGATCGATAAGGGTAGGATGCTGGATGTTGTCTACATGGATTTTGGTAAGGCATTTGGTAAGGTCCCCCTTGGACGCTGATCCAGAAGATTAAGGTGCACAGGGATTAACAGTAACTTGGTTGTATGGATTCAGAACTTTGTGGCAGAAGGTTGTGGTGGAAGGACAATGTTCAGGTTAGAGGTCTGTGACCAATGGAGTTCCACAGGGATTTGTGGTGGAACCTCGGTTGTTTTTTGATATATATATATATATATAATGAAAGCAGAGATTGATAGATTCTTGATTGGTATGTGTGTCAGAGGTTATGGGGAGAAGGTGGGAGAATGGGGCTAGGAGGGAAAGATAGATCAGCCATGATTGAATGGCGTAGTAGACAATGGGCTGAATGGCCTAATTCTGTTCCTATGACATATGAAAGCAATTAATGGCAAGACCCTTAACAGTAGTAATGTACAGAAGGATCTTAGAATCCAAATCCATAACTCACTGTAAGTTGCAATACTAGATAGTGGTAAAGAAGGCATATGATATGCTTGCCTTCATGGGTCAGGGTATTGAACATAAAAGTCAGGAAGTCATGATTCAGCTCTATAGGATGTTGGTTGGGCCACATTTGGAGTGTTGTGTGAAGTTCTGGTTGCCGAATATGGAGGCTTTAAAATGATGCCGAGGAGGTTTCCCAGAATTGTGGGCTGAAGATTTGTTCCTGTTCTATGTTCCACATTCTATGTGCAATATACCCTACCTTTTCATTAAGATAGACACAAAATGCTGGTGTAACTCAGTGGGACAGACAGGCAGCATCTCTGGAGAGAAGGAATATGTGATGTTTCGGGTCGAGACCATTCTTCTGAAAGAGTTGATTGGTTCATGAGTCAGATAGCAATAAGGAAGTACTTTGAAGAAGGGTCTCAACCCGAAACATCACCCATTCCTTCTCTCCAGAGATGCTGCCTGTCCTGCCGAGTTACTCCAGCATTTTATGTCTATCTACTTCTTCATTAATATGTAATAGCTCATCTAATATACCAGCCTAAAGTACAACACTTTGTCAATTTCATCTGCTAATGTATCTGGATTTACATATGTCTTTAAATCCAGAAGAATGTGCTTACAGAAATCGTTTGATATATATCAATGATGGGAATTATTATTTATAACCCAGCAAGCAGTGGCATGAACATTCTTTGACAATCATTACATTACAATGGGTACAGGATATTATTGAATTTAACTGACGACAGCCTGCCAAAGATTAGTGACTAGGTAATTAAACACACGTGACAAATGAAGTCATTCTAAATTCAGTGTGGCTGAGCAGAAGGATGATAAATAGAAAACATTTAATTGTTGACAGTTTAAAACGTAGAAAGACAAGAATGTGTGTGTTTTACGACATAATTTTTAAAATCTCAGCCAACAACCTTGTGGATGGCCATACAATTAGATCCAATTTGCAATTTAATGTTGAAAAGCGGCTTTGTAGCATCAACTGAATACACGAAAGTCGTGGAAAAGAAATAAGATTATGAATGTTTGGCTTTAAACCTTGCTGAAGAGATGCGAATGCTCACAAGTCCTATTGTGTCCAATTGGTCACGGAGATCCTTGTTATAAACTGTAGCAGAGGAGCAAGAGATAAACACTAGTTTAACATAATTCATGTTTCAAATAGAGCAATGGAATTGAAAGGGTCTCTTTGTTAGTCATATTCCTTAATTAATTCTGAAACCACTGCAGGAAATGGAGACTCGGATCCTAATCTGATTGCTATATTTTTCACGGCATTGAACAATCTGGAGCCTTAATAGCCAGTATTATTAAATCGGGTAGTCCTTTTCTTTTCTATCTGCTGCTACCTTCAGGCAAGGTGTACAGAAGCTTGCAATCCCCAGGGACAGCTACTTCCCTACAACCATCAGATTCTTGAAACTGCCTCTTGCACCAACCATGGTTTTTTTTTTTTATATTGTGTAATTTTCCACTGAAGTCTTTTGTTTCCATGCATTCTTTTTCTTTTCATTGTTTTTCAGAATTTGTGTAATTGATGTATAATTTATGTTTTGTGTGTTGTCTAAGACTATGCTGCAAGCAAAATTGCTATTGTAGCTGTACTTGTACATTTGACAATACATAGGGCTGGGCTTGGCTTGGCTTGACTTAGCTTGCGTGATATACCTTTTGCAAGTTTCAAAAGGTAGGGTCTTGAACTCCTGTAATTTGAATTCACCAAAAAGGCATTTTTACAGAATGCTTTGGAGACTCTGGAGAAATAGAATTGTTGTTGTGTTGTACACCATGTAGATCCTATCAATTCTATCACCACTGTTTAGTGGGATGTTTTTGTTGAACCCAGTTAAATGCATTTTGGATGTGCTACTTTATTTTGCATAGCCCTCTTTCTGAATAAATGTTAACTCAAGACTTTAGTTTACACCAATTCAACTTGAATAAGCTAATTAAAATGTTATTGCTATTTGTGAGCCCTCCTTTTGCACAGAATGGCTGCCATGTTTCTTTATATTCATTGACCCTGAAAATAACTGGCTGCACATTACTTTGGGACACCCTTCGATCATAAATTTCTCAAAATACAACAATGTCTATCAGTCCTTTTAAACTAAAGTGCTGAGACTTAAATTAAGATTCTCATTCATTTAGATTTTAGTTTTTTTTAATGGATATTTGCAAAATTATTTTTTTTGTTGATATTTTTCATCTTTCAATCCCTCTGTTAATTATATTTTTGCACTTGATTTGATGTTGTATTTTCCTGCATTGATTGCCATGGCTCAGGGGAAATTCTTCAACCTGGCATTGCTTTGTTTACATTTTTCTCCAACATCGAAAGAGGTGCCAGTTTTATCTCTCTAATTACCACAATTTGCACAGGAACTATATGACCATATGAACTGTCAGTGGCAGATGTGTGCGGGCCTGTTTGATTAAAGGCATTTGCCCTCTTTTATATCTCTTACAAAATCCTGTGCCTGGAACTTATTTTCTACGATGTCTGTTCAACTTTACCTACAGTAAATTATTTCTATAGTTGCAGTAAAATAGAAGAGAATGTCAATTATAGGATGACAAATCCATCCAATAATTTAAAACATTAATGTACATCAGCAGCAATGTTCAATTTTGCAATGTAGCTTTCAACAAATTTGCTTTGTTTTTTGTAGTTTCTATGAAATATGCCAGCGTCACCTGCATTATTAGATTCTCATTTGATTTAGTATGAAATATATAGCACTGCAGTGCAGATCGTTTTGGTGAGCTGCAGAGCCTTTGCATCCTGTAGATATATTAAATTTCATTGTGACTTTTGTTTTGATTCACTTCGATTATTATCTTAGATATCCAGATCATAGATTGTCCTTCTGCATTTGAATATCTACTGCAATCGACAATAAAGGAGATTCTGCAGATATATTCACCTCCTTGCAGCTCCAGCTTAATCAAAGATCTTTGACAGAGAGTTGAGATATGAGGATTGCTTCCTTTTGTAACATCCTAGATCTAAAGCGTATACATAATTTATTCTCTCTTTTCCTAGTGACTGCTTCCATCCCAGTGCTCTGGGTTCTGAGATGGCTGATGAGGCCAATTATGGAACCCACAGACTCTGCCAAAAGGGCGGGCAGGAGATGAGTAACAGAACAGGTGGTTAGGGTGATGCTGACTCCTTCTGCCATTTATATTTGGGCTCCTGTGCTCCATATGAATGGACTGGAGCCTCCCTGTGCCATCTTCAATGGTCCCTCTCCACCTTTAGCAGTCATGAACCTGGGGTGGATTTGTACTTTTTCAGACAGAGTCGTTTCAAATGTGCACTTTGTAATTTTGTACTGTGATAGAGCTAAGAATATGGTGTCTGTTTTGGGAGTCTAACGTTGGGCAGGTGCAGTGACCTGAGTCAGTGGAATAAGGTTAGAGCCTCAATACTGGTGTGCTGGACCATGGAGCGTACATGATATTCATTTGCTTGTCCTGCCAGTGGATTTGGAGGATTTTCAGAGATAATATTGGTGGCATCTCTCCTATCTTCTGATCATGGTCTATCACTCTGAAGCATGCAGGACATTAGGAAATGCTGGTACCCATTAGCTCATGAGCTTTGCAGTTTGAGGTTTTGATCTTCAGGCACTGATTTCCTCAAAACGTCCAGAGATTGTGCTGAAGGTGATGGTGGATTTCATGTAAACATCTGCCTCCCTTCCGAGGTGGCGTTTGAAATATGGAAGACAAAGCATATTCTCCAAACCCTCATTGTGAATGGGGGGGGTTTATACAGCAGGAGCAGGAAGAGGTCCTTTGTTTGTTGCATGTTAATTACTAAGGCCTTTCTCTCCCAGTGAATGAGTTGATGATGATTTGGACAATAGCACTAGTGCAAATATCAACTGTGTATTGCAGCTTAATGACCTAACGGAGGTGATAAGAGCTGATCATTGACTGAGGCCCATTTAGAGTGTACTTCGCTTCCCTGATACCAATGATATGGTAACTAGTTTGTTTCTGGGGTTCCTTCTTGCCAAGGTTTGGAACTTCAGCAAGGATACCCTCTGTTCCTGAGGTCTTGTTGCTTTTTAGCTGGGCATATAACCTTCACAACAACTTATTAGTCAGCGGCGGCAGCAAAACTGGTCCTGTTGGTTTGCTTAGGAATGGACTAAATGTCTCACAGTCGAGTCATAGCAGAGTCATAGATGAGGAATTCTTTGAGGCGTTCTCCACATAGTAGCCAACTACCTCTTGATCCTTGATAAATTCAACTCTGTTCTTGGATCTCAATGGAATTGACCAATAATTTGTGCTGATGCTCCAGGCAATGTTATGGTTATTGGTGGATTGCTGGATATCCTGTGCCCCTTCCATCTCACTTCTGTTCCTTAGGCAATGGGTTTTTAGATTGACCATGCCTGTTTCTTTCCCATGAGCTGTGGTGGAGATTCCAATTCACGAATCTGTCTTCAGATCGGTCTTCACTAAGGAAGACACAAACAATCTCCCAGAAGTACTGGAGGACAGAGGATCTAAGGGGGTCGAGGTACTGAAATAAAATTTAATTATGCGAGAAATAGTATTGGGTAGGCTAATGGGACTGAAGGATGATAAATCCCCGGGGCCGGATGGACTGCATCCCAGGGTCCTCAGGGAGGTGGCTCTAGAAATAGTGGACGCATTGGTGGTCATTTTCCAATGTTCGATAGATTCAGGATCAGTTCCTGTGGATTGGAGGATAGCTAATGTTATCCCTCTTTTCAAGAAAGGTGCGAGAGAGAAAGCAAGGAATTACAGACCAGTTAGCCTGACTTGTGTGGTGGGAAAGATGCTGGAGTCAATTATTAAAGAGGTAATAATGGGGCATTTGGTTAGCAGTAAAAGGATTAGTCCAGGTCAGCATGGATTTATGAAAGGAAAATCATGCTTGCCTAATCTTCTGGAATTTTTTGAGGATGTGACAAGTAAAATGGATGAAGGGGAGCCAGTGGATGTAGTGTATCTAGACTTTCAGAAAGCCTTTGATAAGGTCCCGCATGGGAGACTGGTGACTAAAATTAGAGCACGTGGTATTGGGGGTAGGGTGTTGACATGGATAGAAAATTGGTTGACAGACGGGAAGCAAAGAGTAGGGGTGAACGGGTCCTATTCAGAATGGCAGGCAGTGGCGAGTGGAGTGCCGCAAGGCTCGGTGTTGGGGCCGCAACTGTTTACCAATATATATTAATGATTTGGAAGAGGGAATTAGGAGCAACACTAGCAAGTTTGCGGATGACACAAAGCTGGGTGGCAGTGTGAACTGTGAAGAGGATGTTAAGAGGTTGCAGGGTGACCTGGACAGGTTGAGTGAGTGGGCAGATGCATGGCAGATGCAGTATAATATAGATAACTGTGAGGTTATCCACTTTGGTGACAAAAACAAGGGGGCAGATTAATATCTCAATGGGGTTAGATTATGTAAGGGGGAGGTACAGCGAGACCTGGGTGTCCTTGTACACCGGTCACTGAAGGTTGGCGTGCAGGTACAGCAGGCAGTGAAGAAAGCTAATGGAATGTTGCCCTTCATAACAAGAGGATTTCAGTATAGGAGTAGAGAGGTTCTTCTGCAGTTGTATAGGGCTCTGGTAAGACCGCATCTGGAGTATTGCGTACAGTTTTGGTCTCCTAATTTTAGGAAGGACATCCTTGTGATTGAGGCAGTGCAGCGTAGGTTCACGAGATTGATCCCAGGGATGGCGAGACTGTCATATGAGGAAAGATTGAAAAGACTAGGCTTGTATTCACTGGAGTTTAGAAGGATGAGGGGGAAACTTATAGAAACATATAAAATTATAAAAGGACTGTACAAGCTAGATGCAGGAAAAATGTTCCCAATGTTGGGCGAGTCCGGAACCAGGGGCCACAGTCTTAGAATAAAGGGGAGGCCAAGGTGAGAAAAAACGTTTTCACCCAGAGATTTGTGCATTTGTGGAATTCCCTGCCACAGAGGGCAGTGGAGGCCAAATCACTGGATGGATTTAAGAGAGAGAGTTAGATAGAGCTCTAGGGGCTAGTGAAATCAAGGGATATGGGGAGAAGGCAGGCACGGGTTATTGATTGGGGACGATCAGCCATGATCACAATGAATGGCGGTGCTGGCTCGAAGGGCTGAATGGCCTCCTCCTGCACCTATTTTCTATGTTTCTATGTTTCTAATACATTCTGTTTGCATTTAATTAGCCCCTAGATTCCTGGTTATGCTCTTTAAATCAATGTTTTCTGAAGGAGATGTTGAGAGTCTCTTCACAGGAGCTAATTATGGTGGATCTCTGCACTGTCCAGACACTGTCAGCACGCAATAGACAATAGGTGCAGTAGGCCATCCCTTCGAGCCAGCACCGCCATTCAATGTGATCATGGCTGATCATCCGCAATCAGTACCCCAGGCAGGCTTTGTCCTTCATACACTGTAGGCTTTATTGGCTGGGAGCCACCAGGTGAGGAAATAAATGTTTGTGGGGCCCTTGAGACCTGCAACATTGATTTACTTGCAACAATGCTTCTTTCCGCCTTGTTATTTGTACCAATAGGGTTTACATTGTGGGTCTTTTATTATCAACTCAATAAGACCGTAGTCATACAGCAGGGAGATAGGCATTCATCCCATCCTGCCCATGCCACCCAATATGTCCCATCTACACTAGTCCCATCTACACTAGTCCCACCTGCCTGCTTTGGTCCATATCCTTCTGAACCTTTCCTATCCATGTACCTGTCCAAATGTATTTTAAATGAGGCAATTGTTCCTGCCTCAACTACCTCCTCTGGTATCTCATTCCATACATCCACCATGCTTTGTGTGAAGAAAATTAGCCCCTGGGTTCCTATTAAATCTTTCTCCCTCACCTTAAACCTATGTGTTATGGTCCTTGATTCCCCTACTCCGTGTAAAAGGCTTTGTGCATTAACCCTATCTATTCCCCTCATGATCATATACATCTCTGTAAGATCACTCCTCATGCTCATACGCTCCAAAGAATAAAGTCCTAGCTAATCCAACCTCTCCCCAGCACAGGCCACTGAGTCCTAGCAACATCCTTGTAAATCTTCTCTGCACCCTTTCCACCTTAACAACATCTTTCCTATAACATGGTGATCAAAACTGAATACAATACTCTAAATGTGGGCTCACGAATATTTGATACACTGTAACATAACATCCCAACTTTTACACTTGATACTTTGACTGATGAAGGCCAATGTGTCGAAAGCCTTCCTGACCAAAGATCGTAGAGGGACAAGATAGACCACTCCTTCGAAATTCAATGGGCTGACGTGTAGTACGCAACGGAACGTCACGGCCGCCATTTGTTACAGCGACACTCGACTTCCGGTATTCCACCCGCTGTGATTCAAAGCAAAGATTATAGAGCTCCGCTATAATCTTTGATCCAAAGCAAAGATCCTCAAGTATCTTGTAGCGGGAACAGACCCCTCCTTTGTGTAGTTTCCCTTGCATTGTATTGCTTTAACACACACTGCAAAAAATTAAATTTAACGTATATATATTTAATATATTTATATGAATGTGTGTCTGTGTGTGAGAGGCAAGTTAGAGATAATAGTTTATTCTCATGTATCAGAAGCTACTTTGATTTAAATAATCGCTATTAATTTATTTGTCTTGTAAGATGATATACATAAACCATAAAGGCCATTATATATATAATTATATAGTAATAATATATATATGCATATATATATTTACATACACATATATATACACATACATATATACACACACATATATACACATACATACATACATATACACATACATATCCACACATACAAATACACACATACATATGGATACATTTATATGCATACATACACACATATAAACATATATATACATACATATATACACACATATACATATACATGCATATATATACACATACATATATATTTATACATATGATTAACATGTAGAGGAACCAACGAGAGAGCAGGCTATTTTAGACTGGGTATTGAGTAATGAGGAAGGGTTAGTTAGCAATCTTGTTGTACTGCCCCCTTGGGCAAGAGTGACCATAATATGGTTGAGTTCTTCATTAGGCAGGCAGTGACTACTGGGGTACCGCAAGGCTCAGTGCTGGGACCCCACCTATTTACAATATATATTAATGATCTGGATGAGGGAATTGAAGGCAATATCTCCAAGTTTGCGGATGACACTAAGCTGGGGAACAGTGTTAGCTGTGAGGAGGATGCTAGGAGACTGCAAGGTGACTTGGATAGGCTGGGTGAGTGGGCAAATGTTTGGCAGATGCAGTATAATGTGGATAAATGTGAGGTTATCCATTTTGGTGGCAAAAACAGGAAAGCAGACTATTATCTAAATGGCGGCCGACTAGGAAAAGGGGAGATGCAGCGAGACCTGGGTGTCATGGTACACCAGTCATTGAAAGTAGGCATGCAGGTGCAGCAGGCAGTGAAGAAAGCGAATGGTATGTTAGCTTTCATAGCGAAAGGATTTGAGTATAGGAGCAGGGAGTTTCTACTGCAGTTGTACAGGGTCTTGGTGAGACCACACCTGGAGTATTGCGTACAGTTTTGGTCTCCAAATCTGAGGAAGGACATTATTGCCATAGAGGGAGTGCAGAGAAGGTTCACCAGACTGATTCCTGGGATGTCAGGACTGTCTTATGAAGAAAGACTGGATAGACTTGGTTTATACTCTCTATAATTTAGGAGATTGAGAGGGGATCTTATAGAAACTTACAAAATTCTTAAGGGGTTGGACAGACTAGATGCAGGAAGATTGCTCCCGATGTTGGGGAAGTCCAGGACAAGGGGTCACAGCTTAAGGATAAGGGGGAAATCCTTAAAAACCGAGATGAGAAGAACCTTTTTCACACAGAGAGTGGTGAATCTCTGGAACTCTCTGCCGCAGAGGGTAGTCGAGGCCAGTTCATTGGCTATATTTAAGAGGGAGTTAGATGTGGCCCTTGTGGCTAAGGGGATCAGAGGGTATGGAGAGAAGGCAGGTACGGGATACTGAGTTGGATGGTCAGCCATGATCATATTGAATGGCGGTGCAGGCTCGAAGGGACGAATGGCCTACTCCTGCACCTAATTTCTATGTTTCTATTATTTTCCAACGATCAATAGATTTACGATCAGTTCCTGTGGATTGGAGGATAGCTAATGCTATCCCACTTTTCAAGAAAGGAGCGAGAGAGAAAATGGGGAATTACAGACCAGTTAGCCTGACTTTGGTGGTGTGAAAGATGCTGGAGTCAATTATTAAAGATGTAATAATGGGGCATTTGGATAGCAGTAAAAGCATTAGTCCAAGTCAACATGGATTTATGATTTTACAATGCATTTAAGCCTCTCCCATTTTTATGAGATGAATTCCTGGAATATGCAGGAAGTTTATTGTAACCTAGTGCTACTTGCCTGAACAATGGATGATATATCACTTAAATGCAATTGTTTTCAGTTGTGTGGAGAGACCTGTATATTGAAAATGTGTTTTGCCTCTAATATGTCAATTTACCTTAAATGTAGAAGAGCTTATTAAAATCTTCTTACAAAGACAATTAAGTATTTTCTATCTATCCTCTTTTGGACCCAAGGCATAGCAGAGCTGCCAACTCTCACGAAGAGGTAAGGGTGGGAGAGATGGAAGGGTGGGAGAGAGGGAAGGGAAGGAGATCGCGAAGAGAGGGGGAGAGAGAGAGAGAGAGAGAGAGAGAGAGAGAGAGAGAGATCACTGGGAGCGAGAGATCGAGAGGAGGGGAGAGAGAGATCGAAAGAGAGGGAGAAGGGGGGAGAGGGAGGGGGGGAGAGGGAGAAGGGGGGAGGGGGGGGACAGGGGGAAGGGGAGGGGACAGGGGGACAGGGGGGGATGAAATGGGGGAGAGGGAGAAGGGGGGAGAGGGAGAAGGGGGAGGGAGAAACATTCTGTTTGGGGGGGGACAGGGAGATTCCTGGTTATGGGGGGAAGGAGAAGGGGACAGGGAGGAGGGGGAGAGGGAGAAGGGGGAGAGGGAGAGTGGAACGATAGCACATTATAACGCGCAGCCGTCCCATTCCGACCAAAGATTATAGAGCAGAGCTCCACTAGTATCTTTGATTGCGGCCGCCGCCACCGAACCCCCCGACCCACCATTGCACCCAAAGATGATAGAGCAGAGTTATATAATATTTGATTGCACCCTTCTTCACGGCGGGCTTGTGATATTTGCTTGTGATGTCTTGTATGTATGTGAGTGTTGTTTGCTATGTCCCTATGTTCGAGGAATATAATGGGTAACAGCCGCCCATTCTCGGACTCGAAAAATCTCCTGGTCACTGGACCTGATGTGTCCGCGGGCCATATTGTGCAGACTAATCCCTTACAAAACAAAACCAAAAACGTACAGAAGTGTTAAAATTGTCTTTATTATTGTGGTGAGTAAAGAACTATTAAAAATAAGTCTAAGAACTTTCTAATGTACCGACTAATGTTTCCCAATGGCCGTTGATGGGAGAACAGAAAATACCATTTTCACGACAGAATATCGACTGAAAATAATAAAAATATTTTCTCACCTTTCTTTTTTATTGGGGAACCTAAAGAATGACAGGTTGGGTCGTTTAGATTTACGATTAGAATACTTGATAGCGGAGCAGTGAGATGAAGATTTAGCTGAGGACGCCATTACAGCCCAATAAATGCTTAACAATATGGCGTCGACGGTCACACACGTCATACTACGCGTTTTTCGAGGAGTGGTCTATCTTGTCCCTCTACGATCTTTGTTCCTGACCACCCTAAATACCTGTGATGCCTTTTTCAAGGAACTATGTACCTGCACTCTGCTCTATTACACGTCCCCATTCACTGTGAAGGTCCCGCTCTGGTTTGATTTTCCAAAATGCAATAACTCGCACTTATCTGCATACAACTCCATTAACCATTCCTCAGCCCAGCTGCCCAACTGATTAAGATCCTGCCGCAATTTTCGATACGCATCTTCGCCATCTACGATGACACTCGCTATTTTGTCATCTGCAATCTTATTAACCATGCGTTGTACGTTCTCATTCTAAATTGTTGATATAAACCACAAACAGCAAAGTGTCCAGCACCGATCCCTGAAACACACCATCAGTCGCAGGCCTCCAGTCTGAAAAACAACCTTCCACCATCTCCTCCATTCCATGAAGCCAATTCTCTATCCCATTGCCACTTGCCCGCTAAACTACTTGCTGCATCTGCCTGCTATTGTTTTATGATTCATGCACATAAACAGTTTTGCACACATTTGCAAAGACCCATCTGCCCTCCAATCATTTGCAAATTAAATAGATGTGTTGGAATAATTTAAGCTAGAATCATGTACAGGAAGTGAGATGGAGGGCTTAAGATAAAAATGCTGAAAATACTCTGAAGGTCAGACATTTTTATTTCTGAGTGATCAGTGTTAATTTTCCAGTTGGTTGATGCGATGATGGTGAAGTTGCTCAAGGGGAAATGATCACTCGTGCATTTGCATGCCACTAATGTTACATGCCACTCTCTGAACCTTGGCTATGTATTTCTGCTTGTGAGCACAGACTGCTTGTTGTTGTATGAGGAGTTGGACACTATGTAACCTTTACCAAACATCTTATCTTCTGGCCTCATGGAAAAAAAGATGTTACTGGTTGAACAGCTGAAGGTTGTTCAGTGCGTGGCACTGGCTGGAAAAGCATCTGCAATGATATGCAGGCGCGGGGACAACTGCTTTTGAACTGCGTATGGTTCTCGTCGAGGAGAACATTCGCTGTCATTCTCCTTCATTGTACAAGCATGTCTTGTTGCCATTACTGGACAAATGCAGCAGATGTCAAGGGAAGTAGCACTGCCTAACCTCCAGTTCGTACGATACGATAAAGCTTTATTTGTCCCTGGAGGGAAATTGGTCTGCCCACAGTCATAAAACACAACAAGATACGTGAAACATGAAATTAAAGTGATGAGTGGAACATCCAGAATTGGGGATGTGTAAAGATTGGAGGGGGGGGCGGGGGGGGTGGGGGCCTGGTAGTCAGTCGACCCCATGACAGAAGGGGGAGGAGTTGTACAGTTTCCTGTGGCATTCTGTGCTGCATCTTGGTGGAACCGATCTGTTGCTGAAGGTGCTCCTCAGGTTGACCAGTGTGTCATGGAGCGGGTGAGCTGTATTGTCCAAGATGCTCCGCAGTTTGAGGAGTTCAATCCTTGTTTGGCCCAAGTCAGTTACAGAATCTGACATTAGTTGCGTCAGGACAAGTAAAAACTTGTCCTGACACAACCCAAACAGGCTTGAATGAACAGGTCAGTGATAAATAAGTATTGATTGGTAACACTATCAATGGTAAATTGATGGATTGTGTCACTGACCATTTTAGAATGGATTAATGTGGCAGTAATGGACTATATTGGACTTGGCCTGCTTCTCGTGGCCAGGACCTATCTGGGCAGCTTGTTACTTTGGGTAATGCTGCTGTTATAGTCATTCCCTAATATCATATGAAGGGTGCCAAATTGGCTGTGAGAGTAGTTTCTGTGAAGCCAAAATACTGATCCATTCAGTACTTGAGGCTTGATATCTTGCTTCTGCGATTACCACCATTCATGATTAAATCAATTGATTGTGGTGGTGGTTGGCACGCCCTGCTGTTTGTTGCTTCTGCTACCTAGCATGCATGTTGTCCCGCTCACATACCCAAGGTTACTGATGATGTGCTTCTGTATATTCATAATTAAATCAGAGCTGGATCCCCAAGGAATGAAAGATACACAAGGCCGTAGTTCCAGATTATGCTGGCATACAGTTCTGCCGCTGCTTACAATCAGCAGCTGATGAATTCTTTACTTAAGAAAGACTCAAGATGCTGGAGTAACTCAGTGGGACAGGTGGCATCTCTGGAGAGATGGAATGGGTGAGACCCTTCTTCAGACAGAGTCATGGCAGAGGGAGACTAGAGATATGGGAGGTTAAGGTGTGAAAACAACAGATCAAAGCAGACGTTGATAAGGAAATGCAGAATGGCTAATTGTTAGCTGAGGGGAATGTGATAAGGAGGTTTACAATGAGTAAAATTAATTAGAAAAATAGTGAAACTAGTCGGAGTACTAGGCTGGGGGAGGGACGGAGTGATGTACTTTCCTATTTTAAAATAGTAGTGCTGCTGACACAAGCCCAATGCAACTTTGCTTCCCCACGGACTGTGCATTGGTCATGCCAAGCAATGTTTTCTTAACTGGAAATATTTGCAGCATGAAGACTGGTGAGAGCCAAGTGCAGTAGAATCATTGTTCATATTTTGTTCTCTTGTCAAGTACTGCATTCCCACATAAAGCTTCTGATATTGGAAGAGAGAAAACAAAATAGATGCCAAACCAACATGGGAAGGTGGGTGGATGTGTGCAAGAGCTTGATCAGGTTACTAAAGGTTCAGATGGACAGATATATTCTTCAGGACCTACGATGAGCGTTTGTCGGCACTGGGCCTGTACTCGCTGGAATTTAGAAGAACAAGGGAGGACTTCATTGAATCATACAGAATAGTGAAAGGCTTGGATAGGGTGGATGTGGGGAGAAAGAATCCACTAACGGGAGAGTCTAGGACTAGAGGCCATAGCCTCAGAATGATAGGACGTTCTTTTAGGAAGGAGATGAGGATAAATGTATTTAGTCAGAGGGAGGTAAATCTGTGGAATTCTTTGCCACAGAAGGCTGTGGAGGCCAAGTCAGAGGATATTTTTAAGGCAGAAATAGATAGATACTTGATTAGTGCAGGGATCAGAGGCTATGGGGAGGAGGCAGGAGAATGGATTTAGAAGGGAGAGATAGATCAGGTGTGATTCAATGGTGGAGTAGACTTGATGGGCCGATGGCCTAATGCTACTCCTATCACTTATGATCTTATGACAGTGCATTGTTGACACCCACCACACCATGATGAAAAAAAAACTTGGCCTGCATATCTCCTTTAAACGTTGCCCCTCTCACCTTAAAGCTGTACCCTCTAGACTTTGCTATTTCCACTCTGGGAAGAAGGTTATGACTGTCCACCCTATCTATGCCACGCATAATTTTATATACTCCAACAGGTCTCCCCGCAATCTCCTGCGTTCCGCTTGTGCAGCCACTGTCGGGAGGTATGGGCCTTGACCCCAAGATCTGTCTGTACATAGTGCTGTTGGGTGTCTTGCCATCAACCCATACCTTCCTCCTACATTCGATATCCCAAGGTGCAGCACCTCGCACTTGCTCGGATTAAACTCCATCTGCAATATCTTCACTCATGTCTGTACTTGATCTATATTCCTCTGCATTCTTTGGCCGCCTTCCTCGCTGTCCGCAAACTCACTAACCAACCCATTTACGTTTACGGCCAAGTCGTGTATATATATCACACAGACGAGAGATCCCAGCACAGATCCCTGCGGAACTGCATTGGTTACAGACCCACAGCCTGAACAATGTCCTTCCATCACAACTCGCTGTTGTCAATGAGTAAACCAGTTGTGTTTCCATAGTCACCACAAATCCCCTCATTGATTATCTTTGTCACCTCCTCAAATAATGCTATCAAATTTGTAAGACATGACCACCTGTGTACAAAGCCCAGATGAATGTTCCTGATTTGCCCATTCCTTTCCAAGTGCAATTGTATTCTATCCCAAAGAATCTTCGTCATTAACTTCCCTACCACTGGCGTGAGGCTCTCCAGCCTCTGGATTGTCTCTAGTTCGCTTCTTGATCCCTTTCCACCCCTTGTCTTGGCTGAAGAAGTTGCAAAGAACTCCTGCAATCTCCTCTCTTGCTTTCCTCACCTGGGATAGATCCCATTGGGCCCTGGAGATATATCCACCTCAAAGCCCTTGAAGAGCTCCAAAACCACTTCCTTCATGATAGATCAGCCATGATAGATCAGCCATGATGGAATGGCACAGTAGACTTGATGGGCCGAATGGCCTAATTCCGTTCCTATAACTTCTGAACTTATTTCAAACTGAACCTTGCAAGTTAGTATTCTGCATACCGATCTCACTGTCCTCCAAGTCTTTCTCCTTGGTGAATACAGATGCAAACTACTGGTTTAGTGCCTCACCCATATCCCCCCGACTCCAAGCACAAATTACCTCTTTTATCCTTTTGGAAATTTTAGATTTAATTTATGTAAAATTTACATCTAATTAGTTTTTGTATGTTTTTCGGGGCCTGTATTCCTGTGATGCTGCTGCAAGCAGGAATTTTCATTTTACCTTTACTTCAACATGTTTGTGTATATAACAATAATGTGAAGAAGGCTTTCACCATATTTCATCAGAGAGGATATTGAGTATAGAATTTGGGATGTTACGTTACAGCTCTACAGCATGTTGGTGAGGCCGCATTTGTAGCATTGTCTTCAGTTTTGGTCACCCTGGTGCTGGATAAATGCAATGAAGCTGCATTAAGAGGAAAGAAGATTTACGAGGATGTTGCCAGGACTCGAGGGCCTGGGAAATAGAGAGAGGTTGGGCAGGCTAGGAGTTTACTCTTTGGAGTGTAGGAAGCTGAAGGGTGATTTTATAGAGCTGTATAAAAGGTGTATAGATAAGATGAATGCAGTCAGGTTTTTACCTAGAGTAGGGGAATCAAGAACTAGAAGACAGGTTTAAGGTGAAAGGGTAAATAGGAACATGAGGGGCAACTTTTTCCACACAGATGGATATATGGAACGAGCTGCCAGAGGAGGTAGATGAGGCTGGTACTATTACAATATTTAAATGACATTTGGGCAGGTATATGTGCAGGATATGTTTAGAGCGATATGGTACATTCACCAGTGGAACTAGTGTAGATGGGGCATGTTGGTCGGCATGGACAAGTTGGGCCATGGGGCCTGCTTCCTTGCTGTATGACTGGTTATCTATAATCCAGCTTTAATGCAATCAATTCTCCCTGGCTTGTACATTCTGAGCTTCTGTCTAGAATTGCTGTTTTACAGTGCCAAAGTGGACACGTGTCCCCAGAGCTGATATGTGTATTTTCCTGCGTGTCCACGTGCGGATCCACTGTGGGAATCCTGTACTGAAGCCAGCTCACCCTCCCTTTCCTGCCAGCACGCTGGATCCAAGCTTGAAGCGGAGCGGAGGAAATGAATAGTTTCCGACATGAGCTTGTTCAAAATGCACCTGCTGTGGAAATGTTTTGCTGAAAACATTCAATGTAACGGAACGACATCAGTGTTGGAGATTGTGGATGCACAAGCAATTCTCATCAACACGATTTGAAAACATTCCAGTTTGCTGCAGATAAAAATACTTTGATTTCTGTACACTGGTTGGCATGCTCTGCCTAAAGGAACATAAGCAACAGCGGAAGCAGGTCTGCCCGCCCCTTCAAACCTGTTCACCATTTCAATCATATCATCTACCTTTTCCACATATCCATTGTGTACTAAATATCCAGTAAATGCTTAAATCTCGTATTCAAAGTTAATAATTGATTAAAGGCGAGGAATTTGAGGAAGTGAGTTTCAAAATTCTACTGCCTTGTACACAGAACTATACTGAAGAAATGTACAGACCCCAAACATCACGTGTCTGAAGAAGGGCCTTGACCCGAAACATCACCTATCAATGTTCTCCAGGGATGCTGTCTGAAGGGCCTGTCCCACTTGGGCGTCATTTGCGTGTCACGCAGGTAGTGCGCGAAGATTTTGTGAATCCCAAAATCCTGGAGCGCAGCGCGCGACCTCGCGTCACTGCTTATGTCACCACGCACTATGCACGCGTAATGCATCGTGACGCTTAAATAATGTCGCGTAAATGAGGTCGCCCAAGTGGGACAGGCCCTTGACACGCCAGTATTTGTGTATTTTAGAAACAAAGCACAGGAACATGCCCGTCAGCCCACAATGCGTGTGCTGAACATGATGCCAAGATAAACTAATCTTCATCTGCCTGCATATGATCCATATCCCTCTATACCTTGAATATCCATGTGCCCATCTAAACCACATGCGGAAACATCATGCCTGATATAGCTGGCCCTCATAATTTAACCCTTGCAGGCAGGCCTCGTTCTGGTGTATGTGGAGATGAAATTTTCATTAGTGGGGGAGTCTAAAGGGCCTGTCCCACTGTACGAGGTAATTCAAGAGCTCTCCCGAGTTAAAACAAATCAAACTAGTGGTAAGCACATATAATGTACGTTGCAGGTACGTCGGAGCTCGGGACGTCTCCTAGCGGCTCATAATGCTAACGGCAGATACTCGGGAAACGCGGTAAGCTCGTGAAGAATCGTGAAGATTTTTCAACATGTTGAAAAATGTCCACAAGAGCCCCGAGTACCTACGAGCGGCTATTACCGTAATTCTCCGAGTTCAAATCAGGGGAAACACGGGGGAACTCTTGAATTAGCTCGTACAGTGGGACAGCCCTTTCAGACCAGAGGGCAAAGCCTCAGAATAAAAGAACATACTTTTACAATGGTTTTAAGGAGGAATTTATTTAGCCAGGGGGGGAATTTGTGGAATTAATTGTCAAAGATGGCTGTGGCGGCCAAGTCATTGGGTATTTTTAAAGCAGAGATTGATAGCTTCTTGATTAACAATGGTGTCAAAGGTTAAGGGGAGAAGGCAGGAGAATGAAGTTGAGAGGGAAAGATAGATCAGCCATGATCAAATGGCAGAGCACACGCGATGGGCCAAATGGCCTAATTCTGCTCTTATGTCATGATCTTATTGTCTTATGATTTTCCTGTCTGCTGTCACCATATCAGGTTCAATTTAGTCACATTTGTCAGGCATTTCATAGCTTTTACAAATCTATGCTGGGACCTCTGATCACTGTAAACTTTGTGTTCTATCGTCAGTCAGAGAGTCGATGAATTAGTAGACAACAGATGACGGGCTATCAAGCCTCTTCTACCCTCTCCTCTCTTAAGTGAGTGGAGAATATAATTGTTACATCAGCAATATTGTGATTTGCTTCTTTAAAACTGGAACAGTATTCTTAGTTCCCTTTGAATTTTTCACGCTGTAATGCCATTACTTAATTTCTGTTGGTTTTGCCGGTGGGAATCTTGTTGTACTCTGTCACTAATTCAATCTTTTTTGTTTTGAGTGGTATTCAAAGTTCCTCTTCCTCTTTCATGTAAATAACTAATACAAAGTATTCACTCACATAGTAATTTCTGTTTATTGGTTCAGAAGATGCTCATATTGCCCTGACCGACCTCTCTTTCCTTTGCAAATATAAATATTTTTGTGGTTTTCTTTCAATATCCCTTGCAAAGTTCCTTGCATACTTTCTTTTAGAAGCCGTATTTGTTTTGTCACCAGAATCTCTGCTATTTTTTTTCCCTTTCCATACTTTCTAAATTTCTGGAGTCGTGGCGAGTTGACATCAAGCCCTTGCCATGCAAAATGGTTCTGAATCACATCCAGTCTTTTTTTAAATCATCTTCTTTAGTTTATGCTAAAGGAATGCATCTCAGCAGCCCTGGACAATTTACCACATAGCAGAAGACACAAAATGCTGGAGCAACTAAGCGGATCAGGCAGCATTTCTAGAGAACATGGATAGGTAATATTTTGGATTGAGACAATTCATTGTTGTATTTGAGGGCTAAATAATTCACAAACTACACTTGGTGTCCATAACCCAAAGTGCATTTATTACAAGCCAAATATGGCTGCCACTCAAGCGCTCCAGATCCCCCTGAGGAAACATTCATTTCAAGACAGAGCCCTCTAGTGGTGACTCCAGGACACAACATTCATCACTCTCATTGTAGAGTGGGGAAGAAAGCTGGAAGAGAGGGGCAAAGCAAAGCCTGGTGGGTAATTGGCCAACACAGATGAGGAGTATTTTTTGATATGCAAATGGATGGACAAAGGTCAGAGATGAAAAGAGGGGGATTGAGGAGTTGTAAAGCTAGAGGTAGGAATGTAGGTTGAAAGGGAGGGGGAGGAGAGAGATGTGGGTGAGTCCAGGAGAGGGAAGGAAAGTAGAGGGTATTATATAGGGGGGAAGAAGGGAGAGGAGGAAGGTTATGCAGTTAACTAAAACTGGAGAATTCAATGTTCATACCATTGGGTTATAAGCTACCCAAGCAGAATGTGAGGTGTTGTTCCTCTAGTTTGCCTGTGGCCTCATCTGACAGTGGAGGTGGGCCAGGACGGAATGGTCAGAATGGGAATGCAGACCTTGCACACCAAGCATAAGTGCACAATGAAATGGTCAGCGAGTCTACGCTAGGTCTCATCAAAGTACAGGAGGCCACATCGGGAACGCTGGATGCAGTAGATGAGGTTAGATGAGGTGCATGTGAACCTCTGTTTCACCTGGAAGGACTGCTGGGGTCTCTCGATTGAGGTGAGGGAGGAGGTATAGGGGTTGACATTGCATCTCCTGCGGTTTCCCCTCCCCAGGTACTTTCCCCTCCAACCCCATAAAAACCAGAACCAGAGATAGACACTGGTTTAAACAAAAATAGACACAAAATGCTGGAATAACTCAGCTGGATGGGCAACATCTCTGGAGAGAAGGAATGGGTGACGTTTCGGGTCGTGACGGGTAAGTCTGAAGAAGGGTCTCAACCTGAAACGTCACCCATTCCTGCTCTCCAGAGATGCTGCCTGTCCCGCCGCGTTACTCCAGCATTTTGTGTCTATCTTTTGTTTAAACCAGCATTTGCAGTTCCTTCATACACATTAAAAGCAGTCTGTTTTTCCTCGATTTTTGATTAATATTGACATTTATTTCCTGCCACATCAGAGTTACTTCCATATGACCTATACACAATTTCCTATAATTCTGAATGCTCAATTTTCTGTTCAATTCATGCGTAATGACTGTAATCAACTCAACTCTTGTTGCACCCTGATCATAATTGAAATCATTTTATTCATAATTACTAAGACCCCAATCCCAGCAATCATCAAAACTGTCTACGCTCTCCCTATGTTTATTATACAGCTTATGTCTTTGCGCCTTAATGCTGAGGGAGAGATATATGGACTGGTAAAGTGGAGACATTTAGGCAGGCAAATGTTTTACGCAAAAACTTTGCTTGATGAGAGAGAGTGAATTTATTCATTCAGTTATTGTTATTGCTTTTCCAATTAAGGTTTCATTTATTTGCTATTCGTAGTTAAGCAATTCCAAAATTCTTACCATCCATTTGAACGACTGAAAAATGCATCACATTGGATTAGTTTTACTATGTTAGACTCGGTAAACATTGCTGCTGTATGCAATGTGTCACGTCTGTTACTAGCTGATGTACTATTACATTGTGATCAGTAAGATAGTTATATGAGAGTGATTGCACTTTAATAGATAAGGATGCAACTGACTTTGTAAATCAATAAATTGTGCAATGCCTTTGCCCATAGAAATGCAACCGATTTGAATATGAATAAATCTATTATGCCTACTTTAAACCCATCACTTTCACCTCCAAGGCTTCCAAGCAAGGTTTTGTAGCACAAATGGACACAAAGAGTAACTCAGCATATCAGGCAGCATCTCTTGAAAACATGGATAGGTGATGTTTCCGGTCGAGACCCTTCAGACTGATGTAGTTCTATGTTTCTAAGGTTTTGTAGCATTTGTGTGGCTTTGGATGTCAAACCTGCACTGTCACCAATGGGGAACATCGTTGGACAATTAACTCAAGATCATTAGAACTTTTGGCATCTCCTCAACCTTCATCAAAACATCGATTAGCATTTGAAGTTTGAGATAGGCATCTCTTAAAACTAAAGCAATCCACTGAGCCACCAGAAAATTGCCCACTTCATTGCTTAACAAAATCAACTAACATAGAAACAGGACTTCCCGATTCTGCCAATGATTGTCGTGAATTTTAATATGACAATTACAGAATAACTATTAGAATTCCTAATTAATAGAAAAACTAAGTAGTTTGAATCAGTTTTATATACCTCAGTCCCCTCAATTCACAAAGGTGTGAATTATCGTACCAATCAGAACTCAAGGAAAGCTTTGAAATTGGGACATTTAGGACAATAACCACATTATTTTAAACTTGCTTTTTAATTACAAATATCATAAAAATACTCTAAAGTTTCACATCCAGATGTGTTTTTTAGAAACTACTCGATGTACATTTTGAGGTTGTACTATTTGTCAGGGGATCATGGTTAATTTTGATTGAAGGTCGGTTCATCTTAATGATGGCCATGTTTTAAAGGGTGGCACGGGTTGCACAAGGACGGCACAGTGGCGCAGTGGGATGGTCCGGGTGGCACGGCAATAGTTGCTGCTTTACAGCACCAGAGACCCGGGTTTGATCCTGTTTACTGCCGCTGTCGGTACGGAGTTTATACGTTCACCCGTGTAAGTTGTCCCTAGCGTGTGGGATAGTGCTAGTGTATGGGGATCGCTGGTCGGCACGGACTCGGTGGGCTGAGGGGCTTGTTTCCGTGCTGTATCTCTAAACTGAACTAAATTAATTTCAAGGCAGTTCAAGGAAGATAGGCGCAAAAAGCTGAATTAACTCAGCGGGTAAGACAGCAGCATCTCTGGAGAAAAGAAATAGGTCGAAACCCTTCCTCAGACTCAGTTGAAGGAGAGTTCAAGGAGATGGGCTCAGAGGCCTGTGTGCCAGTATTGTATTGTATTGTATTCAAATTTATTGTCATTGTCTCAATTTGAGACAACGAAATGAATTTCCCTTACAGGCAGTATCATAAAAAAAATCACACAAAAAAATCACAAAAAAATGTTAAATAAATAAATAAATAAGTAAAAATATCAATGTCTTCAAAAATGAAAATTGAAATTGACTTTTGCCAAAAAAAGCACAAACACAGAAAACATTTTGGTGAACGACACAATAAAGTCCAACTAGGTAAATGTTATTTTATAGGTGATTCAGGCACCTTAAAGTCCTAATCTTTTAAAGTTTCCATTCCCCTCCGTGTTACATATTTCTCTGGGAGAAAGGGGCATTTCCAGCACATATCCGCAGAACACTAATGTAGCTGGGAATTCCCTAAATTGCCCGATTCTTTGTCATTCATGGCCCTCACGACACGGGCAGGGGTTTTGAAATGAAACGCCGCGCCGATGGATCTGCCTCTTTCCTTGGTTTGTGCAGGCATGTCTCCTGTTGTCAGAGCATCTGTGTGCCATGTGAGAACCTTTCCCTGGTCACGTCAATCTTTCTCCTTACCGAGGTACAGTGAAAAGGTTTTTGCCCTCATTCCAGACTCCCAGAAAAACAATAAATGCTACAACACACCCCATAGATCCACACACAAATGCCATTGCTACGCCAATCCCAATGTGCAGCAGTGGCTGTGGGTTGGATGTTAACATCTGTTGGAAAGAGTAAACCACAATATCAATTTCTTCAAGCAACAATGATCTAACGTGTTCATTTTTACTTTCTGCCAATTTAATGTTTGTGCTACAGGAAGTAACATTTTGGTGAACGAAAAAGAATAAAGTCCAATTTCTAGGTAATTGTTATTTTATAGAAAATTCATGCACTTCTTAAATTCATTAATCTTTTAAACTGTTTCCATTGATTTATTTCTGGGTTACATATTTCTCTGGGAGAAAGCTCCAGACATTAGTGCATTATAAAATATCATAGAGAACACTAATGTATCTGGGAATTCCCTAAATTGACACTGAATTCTTTGTCATTCATGGAAATTACCAACACTGCAGGGGTTTTGAAATGAATTTTCTTTAATTGCTGGAGAATGGATCTGCCTCTTTCCTTGGTTTGTGCAGGCATGTCTGATGTTGTGACAGCATCTATTTAGTCAAACTATCATGGTTTGGAACCGATGGCCTGGAAGATGTCACGTTAGCTACGAGGTACCGAGGTACAGTGAAAAGGTTTTGTTACGTGCTATCCAGACAGCAGAAAGACAATAAATGATTACAATCGAGCCATTCACAGTGTGTAAATATATGAAAAAGCAATGACGTTTAGTACAAGGATAAGCCAGTAAAGTCTGATCACGGATAGTCAGAGGGTCACCAATGAAGTAAATAGCTGTTCAGCACCGCTCTCTGGTTGTGGTGGGATGATTCAGTTGCCTGATTACAATTTAAGTACTTTTGAAGTTGATCTAGATGAGCTGTTTTGTGATGTTAGCCGGTCAATATGCAGCTGGGATTCGGCTGCTTCTAATTGATCGTGGATTGTATAAAATTAAAGTTGCAATTTTAGTCACCTGATTTTTAATGTACCGCAAAATGCATTAAAGAAAACATTAGCGAGAAATAGCAGTAGGACATTCAACCTGTAGTAGCACCTGTCCACCATTCAATAAGATCATGACAAATCTATTCACTTCTATTTTCAATCCAGATAGTGATCGACCCTTCACAGTTGGGTAGAGAATTCTAAAGATTCACTACTCTCTGGATGAAGAGGTTTCTCCCCTTCATTTGAAACGGATCCCTGGTTATAAACCCAGAAGTTTCATTGGGTGATGTAGTTCCACGTGCAACTTCTCCAACCTGGTCACTGTATTCAGTGCTAACAATGTGCTCCTTTCCACTAGTGAAACCAAGCCTCGACGAGGGGACCTTTTTGCAGAGGCCACCTTGAACTTCTGGTTGTGTGTTGTTTTATCTCTCCTTTCCACTCCCACATGGACATGTCTATACATTACATTCTCCGTTGCTGCAGAGATGCCAAGAGCAAATTGGAAGAATAGCATCTCACATTTTGCTTGTGTAGATTAGAACCAATGATATGAACAATGACCTTTCCAATTTTGGATAACCCACATCTTCCAACCACCCCCACCTTGATTTCTTCGCCATTTGGGCATCTTTCCCATTCCATCCTTCCACCTGCTTCCAACTTTCACCAAACAGCCTCTAAACCCCCACCTCCACCCCACTATGTTTCCCCCATCCCCCCACATTTTTCTCTCCCCCCCCCACCGCTCCCCCTATATCTGATCCATACCACTATATGCTCTATATTAGCAATATCTCAATCCTAATGCAGGGTCTCAACCTAAAATGTTGACTCTCTAACCAGCTGAGTTTATTCGAATGTTCTGTTTTTTGTCACTGGCTATAAAGCGAGTGAATCATCAGCTCAATATTTACGCAGTCAAGCCTTTTATTAATGTTACACATTTCAATGCAATCACCTTTCATCCTTCTGACCTCAAGAAGGTACAGGCCTAGTCTGCTAATATCTCCTGATACGAAAAACCCGCCATCTCCAATATCAATCTGGTGAATGTTCTCAGCACTTCTTTTCTTTGGTTGAGACTGACCTTTCTTAAATAGGGAATAATATTGGTTACCATTCTGTTCCTGAATGGTCCGGATGGGGGTGTCACTGAACTGTCCATTGGTTCTCTTCGCATTGTGCTACAATCTAAAAAGCCAAGGGGTCTGAAGAAGGATCCAGACCCGAAACATCCATTTTCTTCAGAAATGCTGCCTCAGTTACTCCAACATTTTCTGACTATATTTGCTCCATTGATTTTCCACAGGAGTGCTTCCATTTAATCTTGGTGTTTAGGGAATGCCTCGAGCAGTTGCAAGCAATGCCTTGTGTAGCTTGTTCTAGAGGAGTAAAATTAGTGGTTACATTATCCCAACCAGTATTTGTGTGTCTACCTATTGGTTATTGGTCCATCAGCATTAACAACGAGGTTAACAGTAGGTTAGCTCGGTGTCAGCTTGTTATGAAACATGGCAAGATCTAATTAAGGGATAAGGACTCAGCATGAAATGGATAAGCAGTTTAAGGAATGTTTCTGTATGGCTGCATCAAGTCTTTAAAACAGCATGAGCTATTTTCCCTACTTCTGAATGTTGATTTATTTATTTCAACTGCAGCATCCTATGCCCAGGAGAATATAGGCTAAAGGGTAACTTCCCCGCTAAATGGCTTGTGTGCAGAGTGGAAATGGAGCATGATAGGATTTTAACTATCAAGGGATTTAATGGAAATGGAGTCTGCGATAGAGTGGTGCTGAGCTAAACGTTCAACCATGATCTTATTGGCAAAGCAAGGAGCTTAATGCCCTGGAAGCTCTCTTTTCATGCTCTTATGTCTTTGTTACTTCCACTTTGAAAGTACAGAATACCATCATTTTGAATTCTTAACACGCATCAACAGAAGAAAAATCTCTAAAAGTCTTTATATTTTGGAGCAAGTACAAAATTGAATATTATACATGGTGTTAAAAATCAAACTAATATTTAGTTAGCAATTCTGAGTTCTTAATTATGATTGAGGTGAGAGGTTTGCAGAAAGATAAGGGTGCTGTCACAGAGAGTCTTGGTTTACTGCATGGGCATCTCCTGAGATACGGGGTGGTCACCAATGCATGGAGGCCAAAGCTTCACTTCAAGGCTGCGGCAAAACAAGATACGACAAATTTTAGTAATTGGCACTGACGACTGGGAACCAGCTGCTAAGGACCAGAGGATATGGAAACAGGACCTTCTGGTAGGTATTATACACCACAACACCTGAAGACAAGCGGCAACAGCACAAAATGGTCGACTGCAACAGCAACACATTCCCCAATCCAACGGCCAGAGACAACTTGAGCTGTGGGAGCAGTGATAGGGTCTGCCTGTCAAGAATCAGCCTAGTCAACCACAGCAGGAAATGCAACCACAGATGAAACATTCCCCTCTCCAAGCAGGACCGCGTCAACATCTCGACCCAAAATGTCACCCATGCCTTCTCTCCGGAGATGTTGCCTGTCCCGCTGAGCTACTCCAGCATTTTATGTCCATCTTTAGTGCATTGCTAATGTTCCCCAAGTAGTCTTACACTGCTGATGACAATGCCAAGTACTTTATTGCAGTGGAAACTGAATATTTAATCAATTATTGAAGGAATGCTTTTACAATTAGAATAACAAAAATGGTTTGCCTTCTGATCAATTTGGATTCTTGAAAATTAACTGTAAAGGGCTGATACCATTGGCTTCTGGTGTCTTAGGCTGAGGCATGCATTGATTAGCTAGCAACTAAGATTTGATTATATAATTGAAAGTACTATCTTGATGTATGACTCTGTCCAAGTCATTCTTGTCATGGTTTAATGCAAAGGAATATGGATTGGTTGAGACAGTGAGAAATGGTCTGAAAAATGGAACATAATGTGAGAACATGAAAGTGTCCATTTTGCCAGGAAAAACAAAAACATTCTCAAGATAGTAAGAGTTTGCAGACCAAGGATTAGGCCTTTTAATGCATTATTCAGTAAAGTTAACAATCCTGCTGCACGGAGAATTATAAAAGTAGGGAGGTTATGCTTCAGTTAATCGGGTGGCGCCCCGAGCGGCTGCCTCGCCAAGAGCGTGTCAGTCATTTCGACTTTTTTTTGTTTTATTAGTAGAGGTTCTAAATGTATGCTTGAAATGTTTCTCGGTAAGTAATTCAAGGGATCCTCTCTGAATCAGGTTCCCAGCCGAGGCCGAGGTCCTGTGCAGGAAGACCCTAATAGCATGGACTAATTTTCCACATATGAATCAGATGCAAAATGTACATCAGCAGTTCTTATGATTCATTGCGGGAAGTGTCCTGAGGATATCTTTCAACTTAAGAGGAATCATAATTGTAGACACGAGGAACTTCAGTTGCTAGTTTACAAAAAGACACAAAGTGCCGGAGTAACTTGGATTGGTGCTGCCTTTCCCGGAGACGGCCCTGAGCTTCAGCAGCGGGCGCGGCGCTGACTTCCATCCAGCCTTTACCTTCCCCTGAATACACAGAATTCATTGTAAGGCAGGGAGGAGGTCCCTGCCCTGAATGCTTTAATGAAACAATGGTAGTGGTTTTGAGACACAATAAATTGCAGGTACTTGAATCTTGAGCACAAAACAAACTGTTGGAGGGAATCAATGGGCCCTGCAGCATCTATGGAGGGAAATGGACAGGTAATTTTCCATTTCAGATCAGGGCCCTTCTTCAAGACTGAGGTAGAAGGGTGGTAGCTGGCAGAAAGAGGTGAGGAGTAAAGGTGGAGCAAGATCTGACAAGTGACAGTTAGCTCCGGGTAAGGAGGAGTTGAATGGCAGTGGTTGATAAATGCCACATAATAGTAAGATTAAACAAAAACTTACCAGTTTGAAGTTTGATCTTTATTTTATGAGGAGTTACGATGAGGGATTACGTGAAGACCCCGCCAGCACGCATGCGCGACATTCTCAAGGCAAAGCAGCGGTGTGGAATCACAGTAATAGTAATTGAAATAAACATAGTAAGATAAGAAGAACTAAGATACCAGTTGATCTTTTTAATAGAGGGTGAGAGCGGAGGGCACACAATCCCTCATCGTAACTCCTCATAAAATAAAGATCAAACTTCAAACTGGTAAGCTCATTTAATCTTACTATTTTACTTCGGAGTCAAGTGATTGACTACTTGAAGATTTTAAAGATCTGTGATTTCAAGCCGTGGAACAAATCCATGCTTCACTCGCTGCCGGTCATTCAAGGGAGGAAGTATGTTATCGTATTCAGACATGTATCAAATTCAAACAATAACAATTTATTTTAACAAAATAATGCTCCCTTGGGCTAAATATATTACAGAATTCAAACTTGGTTCTGCAACACCGCACGTTTGATTATTGGTTTATTATAAAAGAGTTGGAAGGTCTTTTCTCTAGACCATCCTGCTGTTGCCAGGATATGGTCCATAGGCATTTCCATGTCTCTAGCTGCCGGTGTTGCTGCTGCCCTTGTGGAATGAGATTTAAGATGTCAGTATCCACCCCAGCAGCTCCCAAAACCTGTCTGAGCCATCTAGAGATGGTCTGTGCTGATACCCGGCCATTAGGCTGTTTATAGCTGACCCATAGTGCCAATTTACTACCTCTTAAAGTTTTAGTATTCTTAAGGTATAGTAGAAGGTGTGGCTTTACACACAGTTGAGTGTCAGATGGGTATGCCTGGAATTCCAAATTTTATCCTGATGTTCCTGGTCTATCTTGTTTAACCAGCTCCAAGATGCGAAAGTTATCTTTTCTGGAGATGCCATCATATTGTCCAGTCTCAGTTTGTAGAGACTGGACCCTTTTTTTCTCTCTTTTTTTAAAATATTTTATTTTATTAGAAGTACAATCATATGGCACCAAAGTGCCTAATATATATTTTCATAATACATTTTATGTACAGCTTCTTTTTTTTTTTGTTATAATAAAGAAAAATAAGAATAAGAAAAAGAAATTAGATAGTAAAGGATAGAAAGACATGAGATATATATGTGTGAAGAAGAAGGAAAAAGAAGAATGAATGAAGAAAGTTGAAGAAAAGAAAATAGGAAAAAGAGAATAAGATATAAAGTAAATAAGTAAGGAGATCATTGTTTATAATCTTGATCATCCCTCGTCCAGTCCTGAAACAGTTAGTTTTTACAATTGTGTTGCACCATATGATTCCAAAAAGACAACAAATGGAGACCAACTCGTAATGAATTGGCCTGATTTATCCATCAGGAGGAATTGCATTTCCTCAAGATGTGCGGTGTCCAACATGCTTGCGATCCACATTTTAAGCGTTGGTATTGATGTATTTTTCCAAAATTTAAGTATTAATTTTTTTGCTATTATTAAACCATAATTAAAAAATAAATGTTGTGATGTTCAATTTATTCCCATCTTCCATTACTCCAAATATAATGATTTCAGTATTAGGTTCCATTCTTATCTTAAATAATTTTGTAAATATTTCAAAAATATCACTCCAAAATCTATAAAGTTTTACGCAGGAAACAAAAGAGTGTGTTATAGTTGCGTTTTGGGATAAACATTTATCACAAATGGGGGATATATTTGGATAGAATTTGTTCAATCTTGTTTTTGAATAATATAATCTATGTAAAATTTTAAATTAAATTAGATTATGTCTTACATTAATTGAACATTTGTGAATATATATCAAGTACTTTGAGACTGGACCCTTTGAGCTGAGATCAGTGCCATCAGCATACTGTTTTTTTTTTCTTTTTCTTTTTTCTTTTTTCTTTCTTTATTTTTTTTAATGTGAGTTTTCCCCCAGAGAAAGGGACATTGCTGGTGACCAACCCCTTAGCAATGTTAGTACAACACTGACGTCCCAGATCTGGGAGTACCGCGCTCTAGGAGGGTTAATGTTGTAAATAATCCTCATAAGTTTGGCAACTAGAGGGTGAGATCCCATGGAGAGTTGTCGTGGTGCCTGCTACCAGTAAACTGACAAGCCACTCCTAGCGCAATTATAATGCTGCAGCTCAGTCTTTCATCTACATGAAGGCTGGACAGGAATTTCCAGGACGTTGGTGATTGTAGCAGTATTATACGCTACACCAGTCCTTGAGCAATACCGCCCCCATTTTCCCATGGTGGAGAGGTACTGCTTTTTTGTTGATTCTTGATAGGCCGCTGTGATCATGTTTATGGTCCTGTCCGTCAGCCCAGATCTTAGCATGATGGACTTATGGTTCAGAGACTATGTCAAGGACCACAGGGACCCATGGCTGTGTAGGCCAATCAGGTACTTCCAAGACACCTGATGCTTATGTATTTTGTATTTTGTATAGGATACATATATTTTGTATATGTATTTTGCATAGGACCCGACTGATGAGGCAAGAGGGGAAAAAACATAGTAAACAATTTTCCCCAATTCAGCGAGTAACGTCCATTGCTGCTGCCCCAGGTGTGGTTCCCAAGCAACATATGTTGGAAAATTGGTGATGGTTGTTGAGTCTAGATGCAAATAGATCGATATCTGATGTCCATATCTTATAGTAATATCAGCAAACATTTTTGTGGTCCAACAGCCATTTTGTGGTCCAACAGCTGTCATTGAATTTTCATGACCTGGTGTCTGCCACTGTATTGAGCTTACCTGGTAGGTAAGTTGCTGATAGCCAAATATGTATGTTAACACACCATTGCCAGATTGTATTGGCCAGATTGACACATGATATCGATTTTATTCCACCCATATGATTAATATATGCCACCACTGTGGTATTATCAATTTGTAGGCGGACATGCAGATGGTGCATTGTGAGCAGTAGGCTTTTAGCCCATGAAACACACCCAACATCTCTAAATAATTTATACCCAGTGTTTTTAGTAATGATGATTCCTAATGTTCCATCAACCTCCAGTTCTGGATATAGTGTTAGTAGCTCCCCAGCCATGAGCGCTGACCTCCATTTGTAATGTGAATGATGGTTACTAATAATGATGGGCTGGAACTATACCAAATATTTCCTTTCATCATTATAACTCCAAATTGCTTTGGCTGGTAACTGCATAGGTTGATCAAAGTGACCTGCAAGGTGTTTTAGCTCTTGCACTTTTGCCCTTTTTGAGCTTTAATAATGCAAGGTCCAAACTGAGTAGCTGGAAATGCTGCTACTAGTTTCCCAATTACTCTTGCCACCTGTCGGATAGATGGTTTATTTTGTAACAATTAATTTTGTTGTAGGCTTCCACCAAGTCTGCTGCTTTACTCTTTGGCAATGTTACAGACATGTGGATAATGTTAGTTGTAAATCCCAGAAAGTCCATAGTTATAGATGGCGTCAACTTAGATTTATCTGGATGGAGATGGACCCCAGAGTTTCAACCCAATGTTTGGTAGCTAAAACTGCTGATTTAGCTAGTTCCAGAGTTTTTCCCCCACAATTGATATATCATCAAGATGTGCCTTGGCAATATGTTTTGTTTCCTAAGTATTGCCAAGGCCAGTTTTAATATCTTGGTGAACAGTCTTGGGGCTGAAGTTTAACCCATTAGGCAATGCTATATACTGCCATAGTTGCCCCATCCAGTTAAATTTTAGGTATCGACAATGATCCCTAGTATGGGTACTGAATAGTATGCATCTTTTGGATCAATTCATGCCATGAAGTATCCCCATGAAACTAATTGTTTTGGCAGTAACAATGTTTCCACAGTGGTAATAACCTCCATGTCTCCCAAAACAAGTGTAACATTCCCCTGTTAGTACAGGTCCTACACCTTTTGTGTTCTGGAAGGAACCAGATCTACCTACCTCCCTGGTTGCCGGTGGTACATCCCCTTCTTCAACTTCTGCCTCTTCTGTGGAAGAGGCGCTGGAGTGCGGGGTTGGCATGTTTTCCATGAGGGTCGCTCTGGGCCTTGGCCTAAAAAGGACCTTTGTGGTTGCTGCGTGGCCCTCATGCTTTCACCAGCATCCTGGTGTTGATGCATGCTGGTGGATGCATAGGGGTGCTGCCGTCTGAGGTGTGTGGGCTGCCCGTTGCTGGTGACGCTGTCATGAGCCCGACGGCTTTAAACTCTTTGTCGAGCTATTTTACTTGTTTAGACAAGTTTCCCCTCCAAACAGCAGTATCTGCGATTGTGTTGCAGCTATTTCGCACAGCCCTGCAAATTTGGGGTTTAGTGCAGGTTTACTGTGCTCTCACAAGCAATTGATTTTATAGTGGGTATTGCGGAGCAATGTCAGTCCTGCTAAGTGTCCGTCATCTCTGTACCATCGTCTGAACGAGCAACCAATGATATGCCCGCTGTCAGAAGTTTTATAATCTTCTGCAGTTTGACCTCCTGGAGTAAAGTTCACAGGAGGCATATACTTCTCCGTAGTTTCGTTAACCACCTGGTCTTGCAGAGGATGGAAGTACAGGTAGTCGATGCTGGCCGCCAGCTTGGTCTGCAATGGTACTCCTGATTTTGGTGATCCGCAAATTTGGTGACCACTCCCAGTAGCTCCTTAGGATCCTGCACCCCCAGCACACTGCTGTTTTCTTCAGCCACGTCCCCTTCTTCAGGACCAGCCCAGCCCTGGTCCACAATGCTCCCCTCTGTCGAGGGAGATGCATTGTTTTACAGCCCTCGATAAGGTGCTGTTATGGGTGTGCGAAGACTCCCATAGTGAGCTTGCTCCATCTCCCAGAGCAAGTCACGCCGCTTACGCGGGAGAGGCAGAACCTCTCCTGCACTCAGGCAGCGCATCCTCCCGACCGGACTCAGATGAGTGTGATCGTCCGGGCTGACTCCTGCTGGGCTTTGCCTCCAGCCCGCTGCGCTGATTTGAACTGTACAGCTCACGGCGCTGGATTCGGCTTAGCAGAGTTGGAGTCGGTAAATGGACCTCAGCAACCGCTCCAAACGGTCACTTCCACTGCCCTTGGGCAGAGCGTCCTACTGGCCGTACTCCCCGAGTCTATCGGCCGGACCGACTCTTGTTCTGCTTGCCTCCAGCCCACTGCGCTGTTTCTGGGTATACAGATCGTGGTGCTGGGCTCAGCTGTGCAGAGTTAACGTGTCTTGTGGACCGCTTGTGCAGTCCCGGTGCCGCTGGTCGCCCCTGGCTGTCGGGCTGTCGGAACTTTCACAGTTCCCCGCAGCCTTTGAAACGCGACACGTTTTTTCTTCCCCTTGTCCAAAGTGCTGAAACACAAAGCACAGCAAGGGGAAGAAATACGACTTTAGAATAAATTTTTCTTACTTTCTAGGTCCGTTTTTCAATTTTGCCGCGGGAGCGCTCTCCATCCCCGCCCGTCGCTGTTGCACTGCGTGAGACGCTATGTCGCGCATGCGTGCTGGCGGGGTCTTCACGTAGTCACTCACGTGACTCCAAAGTAAAATGGCGGATTATAGGTTGGGTGATAGTTTCTCAATACACATTAGAAACTTCACTCCACTTTAACCATTATGTTATTGCTATCACAGTCCCTTTTTGATAGTTGAAAGCATCTAATAGGAATAGTAATACTTTTATTGTCACACGTGACTAGGCACAGTGAGATTCTTTGCTTGCAGACACAAAGTATACAAATAGCGGCCACCTATAGCGCTGACAAAGATACAAAGAACGTCAGCTCCCCCTTTTGTTCCCCACCCCACCCCCAGCAGTTCCCCCGTGCCGGGTCCCCATTGTCCTTTGCCCCCCCCCCCCCCCATTGTTCTCCCTTCACGGCAGTCGCCCAAAGCCAGGTCCTCCATTGTTCTTCCCCTCCCCCCTTCACGGTGGTCCTCCATGCTCTCATCGACCATCGACCGCAGGTTGACCCACGAGGCATCGCCACCTCCGTGAGGCTTCACCACCGCTGAGGCCCCATCGTCACGAGGTGTCACCACTGATGCTTCACTGTTGTCGATGCCCCACTTCACGGCTCCGCGGTGCCGACCTGGGCCCTAGCCACAGGCTGCGTCGGCCGCTGTGCCTGACCCGGGCTTCTAACCGCGAGGCCCCAGCCAAGCCCCGACCCGGGCTTCTACACGATGATCTGGGAGGCATCGAGACCACGGCGCCTCGATAAAGGCCTCCATCCGCGATCCCAGTCCACAGCCTTCTGGCCGCACGGCCCATCAGGAAACCGTATATTATCATGATAATATGCCTTTAGTAAATCCCTGCAATTTTGCACCTCATATCTTTCCCCATAGTTGGTAGTGTAAAGAATAGCCCCAGCCATTGCGCTATATAACCAATTCAAAAACAGATTCTATCTTGATTGCCTCAGAACAAAATTCTCTCCAAAATTTATTCTCCTTTTAAATCCAGCCACTTATTTTCTTTCCCTCCCTCTCTTTCCTGAACTCCTTGTATAGGTCCACCACTGGTTTTCCGGCACCCTTAGTTCTACAGCCGCTGGTTGGCGCAGAAATTCGGATGAGGTTGGGATCAGCCTTGGCAACATATTTTCAGGGGGAATTCCGGGGGGGATTTCAAGTGCACTTTCGTAATTTTGTCCGGAATAAAGAAGGTGCCATGCCTACAAGGAAAATAACTAAACTGATTATTATCTGAATGGTGTCATATAGGAAAAGGGGAGGTGCAACGAGACCTGGGTGTCCTTGTACATCGGCCATTGAAAGTAAGCATGCAGGTACAGAAAAAGCAAATGGCTTGTTGGCCTTTATAGCGAGAGGATTTGAGTGTAGGAGCATGGAGGTCCTACTGCAGTTGTACAGGACCCTGGTGAGACCACACCTGTAGTATTGTGTGCAGTTTTGGTCCTCTAACTTGAGGAAGTACATTCTTACGATTGAGGGAGTGCAGTTTGGGTTCACCAGGTTAATTCCCGGGATGGCGGGATTGACATATTGTATGATTAAAGAATGGATTGATTGGGTTTATATTCACTGGAATTTAGAAGGATGAAAGGGCATCTTATAGAAACATATAAAATTCTTATGGAATTGGACAGGCTGTATGCAGGAAAAATGTTCATGATGTTGGGGAATTCCAGAACCAGTGGTCAGTTTAAGAATAAGGGGTAGACCATTTAGGACTGAGATGACAAAAACACTTTTTCACCCAGAGAGTTGTGAATCTTTGGAATGCTCTGCCACAGAAGGCAGTGGAGGCCAATTCACTGGATGTATTCAAGAGAGTTAGATATAGCTCTTAGGGCTAAAGGAATCAAGGGATATGGGGAGAAAGCAGGAACAGGGTACTGATTTTGGATGATCAGCCATGATCATATTGAATGGCGGTGCTGGCTCAATGGGCTGAATGGCCTAACCCTGCACTTATTTTCTATATTTCTATGTAAACTAAACAAGTTCTGAAAGTTACTGCCTGATTTATCTTATTTGGTTCTATCAGTAGCTTGCTGTTTATTTCCACATTGCAATATACATAAGGTGCAAAGTTGCAGTTCATGCTCAGTAAACACTGTTTGTGTTAAATGCACTCATTTGGTAAGCTCTCCTGAATGTACAACCTTCTGGTTGAGAGGAAAGTCTCACCTCAGAGATTTGAGCATAAATCTAGCCCATCACTGCAATGCAGTATTGAGAGAGTACTGCATGTTATGTCATGTAGATGTTAGGATGACTGCATGTTAGGATAACAGGTTAAACCAACACCACTCCTCCCCATTCCCTCATTCATTTGTTTTTGCTATTGCAGGTAGATATGAAATATCCCACACATGATTTTAAGGGAAAGCAAATAAATTATTTGTAATTGAACACCTTAAAGATAGATTTGATTGCCGTTCTCACATTACAACATATATATTTCTCAGAACAGTAATTAAACTTCCACATTGCAAAAAACTCTTCAGAACATCTGGAGATGCATATGTAAAGTGTACAGCAGAAAAATCTTGAGCGTATCTGTTTTTGTATGTTACTATTAAATAAATTACTATGCTTGATTTCCTGGTTAAATTTCCATCCACCAATTAATTTATTTACAGAGACTATCCCACTGCCAATGTTGATACCTCAATGTACACAAGAACTTGCATTATGCAAGGACAATTCTTCGGCACTGGGCAGATCTTGAAAGGAAGGCATGGTTTGTGTCCTGCAATTCTTAAGAATTTCTGGCTTGGCGAACTATAACCATTTGACTCTTTATTGGCTACTAGTTTAGTGATTTGGTGTGAATTAAATTTGAGAGCTTCATCTTCCTGCTGCCCCCAGAGGAGGCTAGTTGGACACGCTGGTTCCTCCTGTTGACCCTCAGCACCAAGGATATGGAGCTAAGCCTGCAAACTCCACCTGGGGGATCGAGAGTGTGGTGTCGACTGATTTGGTCAGCGTGAGGAAGCACTGTGTGATTCTGAGTGTTTAGCTGTGTGACCTTGCTGTGTCATTGTCTGTTAACTTGACAAGTCAAACAACTTGCTGTGGCTCTTCAGTTGCATGGTGATGCTGTTCCAGCAAATAAAGAATTGATGGTTGGTTGAAGATGAACTGTAATGATTTGGTAGATGCTGTTGAGTATTAGATCAATTGTTTTGGAATGGGCTGTGTACATCCACACTGGGTCAACATACTCGCTTCCATGGCAGATTAAGCTGAAAGTGAATGTCCTGGATGTGTTTGCCAATTTATGTTTATAAGCTCATATACGGTGATGTTCTGGAAGATGACGTCTCTTTATTGTCTACATTTGATCTTGAACGAGAGCGCATGATACAGGTTCACTCCAAGGTAAACGCAATTCATCAAATGAGTCACGCAGACATAATATTAGTTAACCTTCAGAGCTTTAATTGAGAGACAAAAGATGGGATTAAAATAGAATATTTTCTAGAATATTAGTTGTCAGATTTTTTGCTATTCTAAATAATCTAAATATATACAATCTTTGTACAATTATTTTAGTTTAGTTTAGAGATACAGCGTGGAAACAGGCCCTTCGGCCCACTGAGACCTCGCCGACCAGCGATCCCCACACATTAACACTATCCTACACACACAAGGCACAATGTTTACATTTATATCAAGCCAATTAGCCTACAAACCTGTACGTCTTTGGAGTGTGGGGGGAAACCCACACAGGTCATGGGGAGAATGTACAAACTCTGTGCAGCCAAGCACCCATAGTCATGATCGAACCTGTGTCTCTGGCGCTGAAAGTCAACTCTACCTGGTGCTGACTTTCAAACACCACGGAGCCTGGGGTCTCTCGCCGAGGTCGCCAGCTGCGGTCTCTGGGGACAAAGCGGCCATTCCAGACACTCCAAGCCGCTGAGGGGTTTTCTCCCGACGCCGGAGATCCATCATCCGGCGAGAGGGCCTGTAACATCGGGCCACCATTGCGGCGACTGCGGAGGCCTCAAATAGGCCCCGACCTCGGGTGATGACAGAGGAAGAGGACTGAACTTTTTAGTGCCTTTCCTCACAGTGGAAAATTTGATTCTGTTGTGGGGGGACGTTCATGTTAAATTCTATAATGTGTTGTGTCATTTTAATTTTTTTATGGATGTATGGATATTTAATTATTTCTTCTATGTAAAGCACTTTGGTTTCAATGCGAGTTGGTTTAAACGTGCTACATAAATAAAATGTACTTACTTACTTACTTACTGCTGCACCACCATGCAACGCTTTAGTTATTAAGTTCCAGGATCTAGACTTGGCAAACAAGGTCAGCATTTATTGCCCATCCTGAAATGTTCATGAGAAGGTGATGGTATATGGTGGTGACCAGCTGGTTCTTTTTGTCTTTCCACTGACTGGATAACACGCAACAAAAGCTTTTCACTGTACCTCGGTACACGTGACAATAAACTAAACAAAGAATTCAGAGGCTTGATTGGTGACTCACCAATTTTCCATTATACTCTAGATTTGTGCCTTGTAGATGGTTAAAGGCTTTGTGATGAGTCACTTGTAGCAGCATATTTGGCTTTTGTAGCCATGGTATTTGTGTGGATTCAGTTTCTATTCCGTTTACCAAACTGGATTATTGAGGGACGGTGCCGTTATTAGATAAAGTTGGTTGAAAAATTCTTCAGATCGGGTAGGTTGTTAACTTCAAAGAGCAGGAACATCTTTCCACAGATATGGTCAACATATATTTCCCCACGATATACTGTCAGAATATTTCTCCCACAGGATCCTTTCTGCAAGGCCTGCATATAGTAGGCATCTCTCCATGCTTTTGGAAAGGAAGTGGAAAGTTGCTTTCTGAACTGTCAAAGTCTCTGTGACATAGGTATTCTCTTTATAATGGTTTTTATTTAGTTCGAGGGTTTTAAACCACAGCTATGATGCAATGAAGATGTATTTCCAAATCAGAATGATGTGTGACTGCAATGTGACTTTCAGGGGAGATTCCCAGGACTAACTCTTATCCTTCCAGATACTCAAGGCTGTGGGTTTAGGAGGTGCTGTTGAAGAAAGCTTAGCAAATTGCTGATGTACATCTTGTAGATGACATATCCATCAGATATGATTCATCAGTGGTGGATGGAGTACCAATCCAGTGAGATGGCGCTAAGCTTGAATGTGTTATTGAACAGCTTGGGAAAGGTTTCAGATAATCGTGAATTATTTGTGTCAATGCCCAAATTCATGATCTGCTCACAAAGCGAGTTCAGTTACGTTTGTGCTCAGAGTTGACCTGGTAATTCCATTGAATGCCACAAAGAGATGGTTTATTGTCTCTCTTGTTGGAGATGATCACTGACGAGAACATATGGCATGAACGTTCATTGCCATGTGTTGACATATATCTGAATTGGTCTTAATGAAGACAAAGATTGAAGTGGGCAAAGATTTCTGTGTTATCCATGGAGTTGCAAATGGAACCCAATGCTATATAATCATAAGCAAGCGCTTTCAATTTGATGAAGGCCCAGTCATTGATGAAGCTGCTGAAAATGGTTGCCCAGGATAGTGCCCTCAGGTGGTGCAGTGACACATGTGTTAGTGCTGTCCCAGAGACCAGGGCTTCATTCTGATCTCTGGTGCTGTCTTGTATGGAGTTCATCTACTCCCTGTGACCATGTGTTTTATTTTATTCCCCTGGGTGCTTCAGTTTCCTCTCTCGCCTGTATGTTGTACTGGTAGGTTAATTGGCCACTGTAAATTAGTGTAGGAAGGTGGCAAAAGAATCAAAGTGGGTCCACAGGCATGTGAGACAGTTGCCAGTCACCATGGAAATAAGGGGTAGGGAGTGAGGCTGGTGGGATTGCATTGTGGAGAGTCAGCATAGACCTGAGGTGCCAAATGGCCTCCTTTATTGTATAACAAGTAGTAAGGGCTGGTGCCTGTTCCTCAACAACGACTTGTATCCTCCCTTATGCATCATATGGCTCCAGTGACTGGAGGGTTTCCCTTGACAGCCACTGATAGTGTTACTGGGGGTTCTTGATGCCACTTAATATGAAGATGAATCATTCTCGCTTTCTGGAATTCAGTTCTTTGACCATCTTTAGACCAGTAATGAAACTCTGGCAGACTCTGATCGGACCATCTGTGAGATGGTTATTGTCGAGTATCACTAACTGTGACACCTTCTGTTGAGAGATTAAGTCAACAGGACGATAGTGACCGATTTGGGTTGACCTCTTTGTGGTCAGAACATTTCCAGACAATATTTGTTGATGACATTGGGACGCCAATGTTGTAGATGTATCAAAAGAGCTTGGTTGGAGACAGGCTTCAGAGCATTAGCAGCAGAGCTGCAATGATTTCATAAGCCATGGTCTTCCCCTTAACCAGGGGATGTGGCTGTTTAACATGGTATGAATCAAAATGGTTTTCGTGATTTCGGGAGGAGACACAGGGAGATTCCTGTAAAGGGGCTGTCCTACTTGGGCAACCTAATTGGCGGGTTTAGAAGAGCTTAGGAAAATTTGAAAAGATATCATGTTGAAGACCTCCTTCGACTATGTAGAAGACCTCCTTCGACTATGTTGAAGACCAGCTTCAACTAGCTACGACTAGCTAAGACTAACTTCAGAAAATTGGACACCGAATAGTGGAGTGAAGACAATCTCCTTCGACCTCCCTTCGACTATGATGAAGACTACCTTCGACTACCCTCGATTACCTACGACTGACAGATAATCGAAGGTGGTCAAAGGTAGTCGTAGATAATCATCACCATAGTCGAAGGGAGGTCGAAGGGAGGTCAAAGGAGGTCGTCTTCACTCTCCACTATTCGGTGTCTAATTTTCCTGATGTTGGTCGTAGCTAGTCATAGCTAGTCGAAGCTGGTCTTCAACATAGTTGAAGGAGATCTTCTACATAGTTGAAGGAGGTCTTCAACATGATATATTTTCAAACTCTTCAAAACTCGCCAATTAGGTCGCCCAAGTGGGACAGCCCCTTTTCAAAGACCTCCTACGACCTCATGTCGACCATGCTGCGAGTGTGAGTCGATGGCAAACTCGCCAGAACTCATGGATTAGGTGGCCCAAGTGGGATAGCCCCTTAACTTCAACGTTAGCCACCTGGCACAAGAACAAAAGATTACCTGTTGGAGGTGAGAATTCTTGTGGAGTCCTCTGCATCCAGACATGCAGTATAAACAGTGAGAGGGAGGGTTGTGGAAGGGTTCAGCAGGTAGAATGGGAGAGGAGGGGAATGATGGGCAGTTGGAGCCAGGTGGGAAAAATTGGGGGAAGGTAGAGACAGAGGCTGTGAGGACGTAAAGTGGAATAAAAAGGATCTGCAAATGCTAGTTTATATAAAAGATAGACACAGAATGATGTAGTAACTCAGCACTCCCAACTCCCGCCACCCCCCTCCCAATCCTGCCCCCATCAGTCTCCCTCCTCATGGTTCCACTATCAACTTCCTGCCCCTGCTTCACCCATCCTCCACATCTCTTTATATTATCCACCTCCCTTTGACAATATCAGTCTGAAATGTTGACCATTCCTTTGCTTCCACAGACGGTGCTTAATCCAATGAATTCCTTCAGCAGTTTGTTTTTTTTTTGCTGCAGACCACAGCATCTGCCGTCTCTTGTGTCTCCAAAGAAAATACAAAGTAGTTTTTTGTTTCCCTCTTTGTACTCTCACCAAAAGCTGTCGGGTCTTCTGGTAGCTATGACGTTTTAGACTTGGCCTACTCAATCTGTAGTTGGTACCATCATAACTACAGACAACGGAATCATTTGTCCAGAGTTCAACTTGTGCTGTTGCTATCCTTTCAAATGGTCTTCAACTTGCCAAGGAAGAGTTATAGATGGCACTGAGCAAGTTTTCTTTTCTAGTATTTAAGTTGAATCCATGAAACTGAATGAAGTCAATCTGGAGTCAATTTTGAGAATGGCAGCAGAGATGTGGCGGTAGAGTTGCTGCCTTGCAGTGCCAGAGACTCGGGTTCGATCCTGACCATGGATGCTGTCTGTACGGTGTTTGTATGCTCTCCCTGTGACTGCGTGGGTTTTCTCTGGGGAGCTCCGGTTAGGACCCTCATTCCAAAGATGTGCAGGTTTGTAGTTTAATTGGCTTCTGTATGTTGTCCCTAGCGTGTAGGATACAACTGGTGTACGGGTGAAATTTGGTTGGCCTGTATTCAAATTGTATCACTAAACTGAACCAAATTAAACTCCAAGGGTTGTGTCAATGTTACAGGTGACAATGTCTGCCTTTGCAGTAAGGCATACAATGGATAGTGTGATAGATGAGACTGGGGTATTGACTGTGAATATTACTGTGTCAAGCTATACTTAAGTAGTCTGTGGGACAGTTCTCCTGATTAAGCTCAAGTACTCACATGTTAATGATAGGGGATTGCAAGGTGTGCTTTAACTCATCATTCACTGATATAGTTTGAGGCATCTCACTGGTGTTTATTGCATTTACTTAAAAAGAAAGGGAAGTCAGTTACAAGTGAAATGCAGCATAATTGTTGCCTGAGCAGGTGCCCAATTTTACACATTGGAGTTTGCATGCTGTGTGTAGGTTGAAGCACAGATCTTGTCTGTCTCGGTGTAGGAAGGAACTGCAGATGCTGGGTTAAACCGAAGATAGACACAAAATGATGGAGTAACTGAGTGGGACAGGCTCCTTCTCTCCAGAGATGCTGCCTGGCCCGCTGAGTTACTCCAGCATTTTGTGTCTATCGGGTCGGGAACGAAGGGGGGTCTTCTTCTTCCCCCTTCTTTCCCGACCCCATCCTGGACCAACATTTCTCCAGTTTTTCCAGTATTATTATGTTAATTAAATATGTCCTGCTATTATTTACTCATAGCAAGATGGCATCAAGTGGGACATATATCCATGGGAACAGTTGCATTGTTAGATCATTTTCTAAAACAATATCTGTTATTCATATGTAGGAAGGAACTGCAGATACTGGTTAAAACCAAAGATAGACGCATAATGCTGGAGTAACTCAGTGCGTTATTTCAGAATTTTGTGTCTATCTGAAATTTATACTTTACATTTTCTATTCAATGAAGAGGACTGTGCTGAATGAATGAAAGGTTGCAAGTCTGGAATCTCTCCAGCAACAGTGTTGGAACCCAAGCTAGTTTTAAATAGCAGCACTGATGTTCACATTTCCACTCTAATGCTCTTTGCAGTGTGCATGCCAGGTTTATCTTGTGCACCTAGTTACTGTAAATTAATTTTCTGCCCACGTTTCATAAACATTCTCGGTGTAACTGTTTTTATTGGTCGTGCTCCACAGTGTTCTTTTATTTAATGGACTCTTAGTTTACGGAAGTGGCCCAGATAGGTCACCAGAGTGGTGCAGCTTGTAAGAGCCACTCCATCTCGGTGCCAGAGCCCCCGGTTCAATCCTGACCTTGGTTTCTGTTTCTGCGGAGTTTGCCTTTCGCCATGTGACCACGTGGGTTCCTCCAGGTGCCTCAGTTTCCAACCCACATCCCAAACATGTGCAGCTTACTGTAAATTGCTCCAAATGTGTAGGTTGAATCTGAAAGTTCAAAAAAAGCAAAATGTTATAATTTGTTTAGTTTATTGTCACGTGTACCGAGGTACAGTGAAAAGCTTTTGTTGCATGCTTAAATGTGATTACTGCAGGATTAGAATAAATGGGTAGTTGATGGTCAGCGCAAACTCAGTGGGCAGAAGGGGCTGTTTTCATTCTGTTATGTTATAATCTCACCATCCCATGCAATGAATCTGCTCTTTTTATTATACATCACTCATCCAGTTTTTACATCTCACTAATGACAGCAGAAACCAGCTGGACAACAAGGCAGTCTTCCACAGCTCCTGTGTTTGAAGGTTTTGAGTTATGACATTATTTACAGCCTGCAATTATTAGAGTCATCGGGTACCCTTGTGTATTGATCACAGCACAGAGTCCATAGTCTTCTATACCAAGGTGATTCATCTAGACGCTTCTTAAAAGTTGCGTCAGCAATTTGGCTTCAACCACGCTCCCAAACATGTCACTCCAGGTACTGACACCTCACTGAATGAAGTTGGTCCTCTTCATATCTGCTGTAAATATCAAATCTCCATCCTCTAGCTTTACCTACCTCTGATAAAGGAAAATGTTTCCTGCATTCTACCCTATTTATAGCCCTCATAATTGTATCCACATCTGTCATGTCCCCTATTAATCTTCTCCTCTCCAGAGAAAACAGACCTAGCTTCTGCCGCCTCTCATCATAACTGAACTCCACCCCAGGCAATATCCTAGTGAATCTCTCTGCACCTTCTCCAGTGCTATCACATTCTTCCTATAGCACGGTGACCTGAATGACAAGCAGTATTCCAGCTGAGGTCTGAGCAAGGTTTTTCAGAATTTGATTATGACCTCTCTACTTCTGTAACCAATGCCCTGATTAAAGGAGGCCAGTCCCATATGTAGACACAAAATGCAGGAGTAACTCAGCGGGTGAGGCAGTAAGTATGGGGATTGGCGTCACCCATTCCTTCTCTCCATAGATGATGCCTCACCCGCTGAGTTACTCCAGCATTTTATGTCTAACTTCGATTTTACCAGCATCTGCAGTTCTTTCTTACACAGTATCCCATATGTTATTTGTCTGTGTTGCTACCTTTGAGAAACCATGGACTTGTATTCCAAAGTCTCTCTGGTCCTCAATACTTCCTAATACCCCACCATTCATATCTTAGCCTCATTTGCACTCCCAAAAAGCATAATCTCTGGATGTGTCAATTAAAATCTATTTGCCATTTCTCAGTTCATTTCACACATTGCATTGATATATCCCTGCAGCCTACTTTCCACACTATCAGGGTTTTTTTTACACAGAGGGTGGTGCGTGCATGGAACATGCTGCCAGGGGTGGTGGTGGTGGAGGCTTGTGGCACTTAAGAGGCATCTAGATAGGCATGTGGATATGCAGGGAATGGAGGGATAAGGATCATTTGCAGGCAGAGGAGTTGAGTTTATGTTGGCATTATGTTTGGCACAGAGATTGAGGGCCTAAGAGCATTTTCCTGCACTGTACTGTTCTATGGTCTATGTTAAATTAGGTCAGTAAATGAAAAGGCAGTAACCAACTGCTCAGCCTGGTGCTACTGCCTCAGGAGACGGTTCTCCTATTTTTCCTTTAATAGAGGGAGCAGTGATTTAAGAAGCAAGGTCAAACATTCCATTTAAAGCTGGTCAGCAGGGGGGGGGGGGGGGAGGGGTAGTGGGGCATATCTCTGTCTTCTTTTTTGTGTCTCACTTCTTCGGCAGTTCAGGGGTCTTCTCTCTTTTTTGTATTTTTCTTGTTTCTCTTCATTCTTTCCTTTTTACTTTTTTCCCCCCCGATTCACTTATCAATTTATAAAATGTTAAAAATGAAGCTGTAACGGAAATTGTATAATTGCTATGCCGATTGCTTTATTCTTGTAGAATCGCTTCAAATAAAATAAACATAAAGCTGGTCAGAGAAGGAAAAACAGAATAGCTGCAAAGTGAAAGTTTTTATAACTCCGCTGGTTCTGATGATACTCTCCACTTTCTTTGTAGATCGGCAATTACAAGCGCTCAGTCAAGCGCATTGACGATGGTCACAGGTTGTGCAATGATCTTATGAACTGTGTTAATGAACGGGCAAAGATAGAGAAGTCCTACTCTCAGCAGCTGACCGACTGGTCCAAAAGGTGGAAACAGCTCATTGAGAAAGGTATGTGGACTATTATTGGGCTTGGTTTGAAAATATAGATGCAGTATAATTCCATGATCAAAGAGATAATTTTATGTATTGGAATATTTGTAAATGAATATAAAGGGCTGGTGATTAAAGGAGCTGAAATCCTTGCTGCTTCTGCTTATAAACTATCATAAATATTGTAACCATCTCATATCGGTCGAGAGAAAATTGCGGGAACAATGTTCACAGTACATCTTGCAGCTTTATCATTTGGTAGACTTCTTTTATTAGTTGAGTATCTCCAAAAAACGTAAGTGTGTGTATTGCTAATGTCCTTATGTTGAGCCAGAAGTTGAGTGGTTGCGATGGGGAGATATTTGTAAAAGGTAACTTCACTGGAGCAGTATCCGACTATTGTTGCATTGTTTATAGGTAGCATTTTAGGCTACATATAAACAAGAGTTTTTGGGACTCTGTAGGAAGGAACTGCAGATGCTGGATTAAACTGAAGATAGACACAAAATGCTGGAGTAACTCAGCGGGACAGGCAGCAGTCAGAAGAAGGATCTCAAGCCGAAACGTCACCCATTCATTCTCTCCAGAGATGCTGCCTGTCCCGCTGAGTTACTCCAGCATTTTGTGTCTATCTTGAGTTTTTGGGACTATAGATTTTATTTGTTTTTCTCTCTTGTTCAGATTTAAAGACTGTAAACTATTGACAGTTGCTGTTATGGAAACAGGGCAGGAACAATATTGTAATATTATTCCAGTTGCCAAACTGAAATGATGTACTTCACTTCACTCAGTTATAGTCAATTTTGTATTCATCGATTTTATTCCTCTGTGTCTAACAAGGACAAACTTGATGCTTATCCTTATATTATCTTGAATAGATGGTGGTCGGGGCTGTCATGAACACCTGCAGCCCATGTATTAAAGCCACCCTTACCGGGAATAACCCACGATTATTAGTCAATGAGGTTAAAGGGTTTGTGAACTATTTCCAATTCACAATAGCACATGACTTGGAGAGAATTTTTCAGATGATGTTTCTGTGCAAATGCCGGCCTTGGGAAAGCATCTTCACTTCTGACTTGATGCAGGAAAGGTCATTGGTGATGTAGTTGGAGGTAGTAAGGCTGGAGGCACCGGCTTTAGGAGCTCCTGAGCTTGATAGCAAGAAGCACAATATAATCAATTGGCAAGCTATCTTCTATGTAATTCTAGTTACAATAGAAAGTGATTTCCAAAAGCAATTGGGAATCTGTATTAGCCTTCTGAATTGATTACACAGAAGCCAGCAGAATCTTCGGTTGCAGTCTTTAAATGCTTTCTTGGAAAAAGAAATAAATATTTGGCATTCTGGAAGGATAAATGAAATGTGCTTGACTACTGCCAGGTGATTGGAGAAAACTATAAATCTTGGTTTATTTGCATGCATATTCTAAAAGGCCAGAGATGTCTCTGTAGAATTAAAGATGATTTCATTCACTTCCTATAATACATTATGTATCCTGTGAAGTGTTTGTATGAGCTTGAAGATGAGGTATCACGTGTTGAGAGAGTTTGCCTGAGAATAATTACATTTGTATCTGATCTCTAATGAAGTGTTTTCAGGGCAGCACTGTGGCAGAGCGGTAGAGTTGCTGCTTTACAATGCTTACAGCGCCAGTGACCAGGGTTCGATCCTGGCGACAACTGCTTATCTGTACAAAGTTTGTACGTTCTCCCCATGACCTGTGTGGGTTTTCTCCGAGTACTTCGGTTTCTTCCCACACTCCAAAGACGTACAGGTTTGTAGGTTAATTGGCTTGGTATAAATGTAAAAATTGTCCCAAGTGTAGGATAGTGTTAATGTGTGGGGATCACTGGTCGGTGCGGACTCTGGGGGCAGAAGGGCCCGTTTCCGCACTGTATCTCTAAACTAAACTAATATCTACTATTTTGTGCCATTATATAATTCTCACAGCCACTTGTGATAGTCAACAATGCCTTCATTGTAAGCTGAATCCGATCTCATCTACCTCCCCACCCCTAAACCCAAGGTCAGTTAGAACCTCCATGTTCTCCAGCTTGTTTAGCTAACACACCACAAACCTGGACTCGCACCAAGGGCGTTCCGGACTGTCTGGCAGAGAGACAATTCCCATTCATCATTGCAGCTATACCCGATGGCTTTCCTCCCAATAGCACCTTGTGCTCACTGGGTAAACATATAATTTTACATTTGCAATGTTCTTATATTTTCGCTTTGACCAATTAAAAATACAAAGCTTACTTAAAGAAAATAACCTTACCACACCAGCAATATGGTACACCAGTATATCAGCGGACATGTAATTTTGATAATAAGCACAGTCCCTTCAATGTTTAATCTACAAAGCTAATTTTAAACACAAAATAAGAATTTATAAGGAATGGTCTGAACAATGCAGTCTTTGTAAAGAAATATATATATATTTTTTTTTTAGAATGTATGCAATCTCTGGCACAGTAACTTAAGTACATTCAGGCCCATTCAGTCAATTTTAGAAAAATATGAATTATAGATTATTAGTTAGATGCATTGAAACTATTATCTATTTCACAGTAAAAAGTATTTACCACATTTTTGAAATCTCATTGTTTTTATGTCTTCAATTACGTAGTGGCAATTGGTTAGGAACAATGAACTGCAGATGCTGGATTACAAAGAAAAAAGAAACTATGTGCTGGAGTAACTCAGTGGGTCTGGCAGCATCCCTGGAGAACTTGGATAGGTGACATATTGGATTGGGACCCTTTATCAAGCTGATTGTTGGAGGGAGGGAGAAAGAGAAACTAAGAAGAGAGGAGGGGCTGGACAAAGCTTGGCAGTAATAGGTGAACCCAGGTGAGGGGGGGGGGGGGGGGGGGGGTGTTTGATTGGGTGATTGGTGGACAAAGGTCAAAGATGAAAAATGGTGCGAGACAAAAGGATTGAAGAGTTGTGAATTATGAAGCATGAGGAAAGAATGAAGATGGAGGTGAAGGGGAAGGGAGAAGTTGGTACATGTCTAGTTGGGGCAGAGGGAAATGGGGGTTGGGATGAAGAAAGAGGTGTAGGGGTTGTTTGAGGTTATCTAAAATTGGAGAATTCAATGTTCATACCATTGGGTTGTCAGCTACCCAAGCTGAATATCACCTATCCATGTTCTCCATGCTCGCTGCCTGACCTGCTGAATTACTTCAGCACTTTGTGTCTTTTTTTTGTGGCAATTGTCTATCCCTGCTATCTTTATCTGTGGTCGGTTCCTAGATTCAGACTTTTAGGTTAATATATTAGGCTGCATTCATGGGCAGAGCCTTCTTCCTGCACCATGGGTAACATGCAAAGCTCCAGCGCCAGTCTGCTCTTGCTGCAGTATTTATTTTCCTTGTATTGCATATGGATTGTTCTCGGTGCTGTTGGTAGATGAGTTCCAAAGATTAAGAAAGTAGAAAACATTTTTTTAGGACACCTTCCATAATCTTTAGGACAGGCAATGAAAACATTTTAGAAATATTGTTGCTATGACAACGTCTAGCAAAGTGAAAGCTCACTTAAATGAGCTAAAATCCCAGAACCACAATTGAATAAATATCCAGGTAACTTCTAATGATCTTAATTGCAAGGAATGCTCAGAAAGCACCAAAGCCACATGCTCTATATTTCCCTTTTGTCCCCCCTCTTTCCCCTCAGTTTCCCCTTCCATCCCATCCTCTGGTATTACATTTCACTCCTCCTCTTCTTTTCTTATCGAACAACCTTTTGTTTCCTTATTACCTCTAGCCTTTGTCACTTACTCCACCTATCTGCCAATCCCCCACCCCCGCCTTCACCTGTATCCACCTATCGCTTGCGAGACTTTGCCCATACGTGTGGTTTTAATTTAGAGATACGGCGTGGAAACAGGCCCTACGGTCCACCGAGTCCACGGCAACCATTGCTCACACTAATTCTATGAGCAACACACAAGGGGGAATTTACAGAAGCCAATTAACCTACAAACCTGAGCGTTGTTTAGAATTTTGGACAAAACCGGAGCGCCCAGAGAAAACCCGTGCGATCACAAGGAGAACCTACAAACTCCACACAGAGAACATCTTTAGTCAGAATCGAACCTGAGTCTCTGGCACTGTGAGGCAGGAGCTCTACTACTGCACCACTATGCCACACTGCGATGGAAAGCATACTCACTGGCTGCATCGTGGCCTGGTTTGATCATTCAAACACTCAAGAATGAAGGAGGCTGCACAAAATGGTGGATATTGTCCCATCCAACATGGATACTGACCTCCGCACCATTGAAGGGATCTACAGCAAGTGCTTCAAGAAGACTGCTAAGAATATCTTTAAATACTCTCACCAACCTGGCCATGCTCTCTTCCAGATAACCTCCAGGTTCAAGAACAGCTTCTTCCCATCAATCGGCAGATTCTTGAACCACCGTGCACAACACTAACCACAACCCTACCTCAGCACCGAGCCACTGCAGATTTTGCACCAGTCTGGTTGCACTATTTGCTTTGATGTTTGCAGTATCATGGATTCATTTACTTAGAATAACTGTTGTATATTAGCTGTTGCATTTAATGTGCCTGTAAAGGTTGCAGCAAGTAAGGATTTAGCAACTAAGCAAGCAAACCGAATCTGAAGAAGGGTCTCGACCCAAAACGTCACCTATTCCTTTTCTCCAGAGATGCTGCCCGATAGACTCACTTTGTGTCTATCTTCGGTGTAAACTATCATGTGCTGTTCATTCCTACAGATTTTCTCTGCTCCACTGTGAAATTTCATCAAGGTATCCCACTTTGAAGAAGTTCTCCTCCTCTCTGGGAGTTTCGTAACACCCTCTCTCGCTGCTCCCCCACTGAGTCTGAAGAAGCGTCTTGACCCAAACCGCCACCTATTCCTTTACTCCATAGATGCTGCTTGACCCACTGAGTTACTCTAGCATTTTGTGTCCATTTTTGTGTCCATCTTAAGTCTCACTGTCCCACTTTCACGCCTGTCCCACTTACACGACCTAATTCACGACTTTTTTTTACTCGTGGGCATTTTTCATCATGCTAGAAAAAAACGCCCCAACCTACGAATAGCATCAGGACCTCCTACGACCTACAAAGGCCTCGTGATGACCATGCTGCGAGTATGAGTCAAGGGCAAACTTGGCAGAGGTCGTGAATTAGGTCATGAAAGTGGGACAGGCCCTTAAAGTCCCTGTCCCACTTTCCCGAGTTACTCACGAATTCTCCTGAGTTTTCCCCTTGATTCAAACTCGGAGATGCCAACCGTAGTAACTCGGGGCTATTTTTTTTACTCGTGGACATTTTCCAACATGCTGAAAAAACGTCCCGACCTACCTGAAGCCCCGCGTACCTACGGCTGGCATTACGAGCCGCTACGAAATATCTACAGACTCCTACGGCCTCCCACGGACTCGCTACGGACATTCTCCGATTTTGAATCAAGGGGAAAACTCGGGAGAATTCGTGAGTAACTCGGGAAAGTGGGACAGGGGCCTAAAGATTTTATTGTTCTGATTCAGGTTACGTTTGACAAATAAATAATTCTGCAATCTCTTGTATCTTGAAGGTTATTTTGCAAACCTGTGATGGATTCTCCATTTACAATCTCTGGAGGTAGCTTTGCAGGTAGTGCTCCTTATTAATGCACTGAAGTCCTGGAGTCGAATGAGGTTAGGTATCTGGGATGTCCATAAATATCACAGAAGAGCAGACCTGAGGGGCTGTCTAGTCCCCTGCTTCTCCGAACTCATATGTTTGTAGAAGGCTCTCGTCGCGGTGACCTCGCGACACCCTGCGACATGTCGCCAGGATGTCGCCTGTATGGTCGTGAGTAGTCTCCTAGTCACACAAAGAGTCTTTCTGGTCACCGCTGAATTTTCAATATTTTGATATTTTCTGGCGACCTATGACAGGTGCCGGCAGTTGCCGAAAAAGTCGCATAAGTGGGACAGGCCCTTAATTTATTTATTTTAAACTTATTTTCCACAGAAAATGACACACAGTGCTGGAGTAACTCAACGGGTCAGGCAGCCTCTCTGGAGAACATGGAACTTCTCCAAAGATGCTGCCTGGCTCACTGAGTTACTCCAGCACTTTGTGTCCTTTTTTGTAAACCACCATCTGCAGTTCTTTGTCTCTATTTTCTTCAGAACTTTGTCTGTTTCAGACAATCTGAGGCTTTTGCTGCCTTCACTGTGGCTCATTTGAAAGCATTCTAGCCTCTGTATCAGATAGTTGTGCCTTCAAGTCCCACAATGCCTGATGCTTTAATGCAGTGTTGAGGAAGTTCTCAACTGTCAGAGGTGCTGTCTTCAGTAAAGGACCTTTGTCATGTTATTCCAAAAAGGAAACACAGGAGTTATCTGTGTGCCTTGGTCAATGTTTGTTTTTCGGGAATAGATATTTTGTGATAATGCGATATTGGGTGCAGAAGAAAATTCTACTCTGAGATTATTAACCTGGTTATTATGGTCCTATTGTTCAGTGGGATTTTTCTCTGCAGAAATTAGTTGGTATTGTTGCAGGTCATGAAATACTTTGTTGATTGCATAAAAATAAGTCTTGAAAGGGACTTTGAAAAGTACCTGATAAATGCAAGAGTAAGAGCATAAGGCACAAGGATTATATTTCCAAAGATAGACACAAAATGCTGGAGTAACTCAGCAGGACAGGCAGCATTTATGGAATGGGTGACGTTTCGGGTCTTCAAATCATTCTTCACATTTCTAATGTAACTGTGGACTGTCTCACCTGTTTATTAAAATCATAGATGAACTCATTCTTGGCCTTAACTCCAAGTTCCTATATAAACCTTTCCATATGGTCCAGAAATCTATCACAGCCTTCAATACACTGAATGCCACAACCCACAGTTTCTGAGGAGAAAACACCAAATAAAATCACAGTTCTAAGGGATCATAAATTCATCTTCAGCACTATATGGGCTGACATGGGCAACCCTTTTCACTGAAGTGATGGCCACTACTTCAAGATCCCCCACTGGAGGAACATTCTCTCAGCACCTACCTTGTCAAGCCCCACCTCTACTTTCAGTCTGATAAAGGGTTCTGGCCCGAAACATCACCTATTCTTTTTCTCCAGAGACCTGCTGAGTAACTCCAGGATTTTGTCTCTATCTTCGATATAATCCAGGATTGCAGTTCCTTCCAACACATTAAGCCTGCTTAGTGTTTGTTACAATAAGATCCTCTTCTTCCAGACTCCAGACCAGAAGCCTATTCTAGTCATTTTTACTTCTCATAGAACATAGAACATAGAAAATAGGTGCAGGAGGAGGTCATTTGGCCCTTCGAGCCTGCACCGCCATTCATTGTGATCATGGCTGATCAAACAGAACCTTTTCATCCCAGGAATTAATCTGGTGAATCCTCCCTGCACAAGCTCCAAGGCAAATATGTCCTTCCTTTCTCTTTCACTTCTTACAATAAGGACCTACATTCCATTTGTTTTCCTGATTGCCAGTTGTACTAGCATGCTAAGTGCTTTCTGTACAAGGACACCGAGATCCCTCTGTATGTTAGCCTTCATCGGTCAAACATCATATAAATATTACGCTTCCCGTTCTTCGTATAAAATGCAAAACCCTACATTTCCTGCGTAATACACCTTCTCCTATCTTCTGCCTACTCACTGAACCTGCCTATATCACATTTTTAGTGTCATATTCACACCTATTTTGGTATTGCAAGCAGCTATTTTACAATAAATTCATAAATCATTTATATATGTTGTAAATAGCATCAGCACTGATCTCTGGGGGGAAATTCCCAATTGCAATTTGCCAATTTGAAAAGACCACATTTGCTCTATCAGTTAATTAATCCTCTATCCACACTGATATGATAACCTCAATATCATGATTCCATATCCTGTAGCATATTAGTGAATGCCTTTTGGAAACCCAAATATGCTATACCCATTGGTTCTTCTTTATTCACCCTGCTGATCACTATCCACTCTAAGGGTTCTTTCTCTGACTTGTGAAACTGGCTCCTAGAATATGGGGCAAAAAGTAATCTGCTGGAGTAACTCAGTCAATTGTGCAGCATCTGCAGAGTTGTGGGGGAATCCTGCATTTCTTGGTAGCATTTCAGGGTCAAGACCCTGCATTAGAACACGAGACTTCAGGTGCTGGCCTCCGGAGCACAAAAAAAAAAGAAGATTTGGAGGAATTCGGAGCAAAAAACAATCTGCTGGAAGAACTTAATGGGTCAAGCAGCCTTTGCAGGTGGATCAAATGGTCAATGTTTTGGGTCAAAACCCTGCATCTGGAGCGAGGGAGGAGAAGGAAGGTAGTTGGTGGAAAGAGAAAAAGGGGAAAGGTAAGACAGAAGCAATAGGTGGATAGTGGATTCGGGAGGGGTGAAGGATGATGGGCAGAAGGAGCCAGGGAAGGGAAGGAGATGGAAGGAGTTGGGAGGCAGAGGGAAGGAGATGGATGGAGGTAAACAGAAGTGAGAGAAAAGAAGGCAGATGGAGCTAGGTGAGGTGAAGGCAAAGATAGTGGCTGGAAGATGGGTAAGTGGCCACACAAAATCTGCTGGTGCTGACGTCTGATAAATAAGGTAGGTGATAATGAGCCATTAGGGGAGAAGTGAAGGACATGGAACCACAACCAGAAGGGGGAGGGTGGTAGGAGGTAGATGAAAACAGGAGGGGGGAGGGAACAAAAAGCAGGAGATGGGTGAGGGGTGTGGAGATGGGCGTATGGAGATGGGAAAGGGGACAAAATATAGGAGGACAGGGGGAGGGATCAGAAATAGAGAGAGTGGGGTGGGGGAAATAGACTGGAGGAGAGAGTTACCTAAAATTGGAAAATGCAATGTACATTCCATTAAGATGTTGCCTGGTGGGAATGTGAGGTGTTGTACCTTTGGGAATTTTTTAATGTTCTGCGTCAAGACCCTGCATCAGGACACAGTTCCTTTAGTTCCTTTCCCACCACAGATGGTATTTGAACGACAAAGTTCCTCCAGCAGGTTATTTGTTGAACCTGATTCCAGCATCCGCAGCCTCTTGTGTCTCTTAGAACGTGGGACTAAACTGTGGATAAATATCTCTCTACCATGGGGAAGAATCAGTTAAGTTTCTACTTTTGTTAAATAATGGACATTTTCTCTGTATTATTTGTTGCTGCTTTATGGCCTCTTCTGTATCCTATTTATTTTTAAAGAAATGCCATGATAATTACATTAGAGTCTAGTATTGCTTGTCCATGAGCTGAATAGTTGCTTTGCAGAAGTTAAGTATTTAAAAAGCAGTTTTACCAATAAATGAAATGGTTGAGATATTAGACACAAGGACCTGCAGATGCTGGTTTACAAAAAAAGCCACAAAGTGCTGGAATAACTCAGCAGGTAGGCAACATCTCTGGAGAACATGGATATATGACATTTCAGATTGAGACCTTTCTTCAGACTAATTGTAGATGGGGGATTAAGCTGGAAAAGAGGTGGGGGCAGAATAAAGCCTGGCAAGCGATAGGTGGATACAGGTGAGGGGTGTTCTTGATTTGCTACTCTCTCGCTTTGTGTCTTTTTTTGGTTGAGGTATTAGTTGAGTTAATGATGATTCCATGCACCATTTTGTAGGATCCCAATATGGAACTCTAGAGAGAGCCTGGATGGCATTGATGACGGAGGCAGATAAAGTGAGCGAGTTACATCTGGAGGTGAGAAATGCACTAACCAGTGACGATTTTGAGAAGATCAAGAACTGGCAGAAAGATTCCTTTCACAAACAGTTGATAGGAGGCTTCAAGGAGACCAAAGAAACAGAGGATGGATTCCGGAAAGCACAGAAACCCTGGGCTAAAAAACTAAAAGAGGTAAAGTGCAGCTTCAGCAGTTTCAATGGCTTATAGAGAGTTGCATCATTATCATTCGGTTACTGTGAGATATATCGCCTATAACTCACTGGGATTATGAAGTATAGTGCAAAACAGAGGATCTATCCACACCTCAAATGATCACACTTTGATTTGATTTAATTTGCAGAAGTTCAGCTACTTAAAGGTTTAAATGTGCAACTAATCCAAAAATTAAATGAATTGAGTTCCATGTTTGTTTTCCCATTGTTGTGCTCAAATGCTGAAAGCAACTATTTGAGCTGTAATTGCTTTAGTTTAGTTTAGTTTAATGATACAACATGGAAACAGGCCTCTCGGCCCAATGAGTCCACGCTGCCTGCTTCCCACTAATTCTATGTTATCCCACTTCCTCATCCATTCACTTCATACTGGGGACAATTTACAGAGGGCAATTAACCTGCAGGACAGCACATCCTTGGGATCTGTGAGGAAACCAGGGCACCCGGAGGAAGTCCACGCAGTCACAGCGAGAACGTGCAATTTCCACACAGACTGCACCCGAGGTCAAAATCAAAACAGTGAGACACAATTTTAGTTAATTTTCTCTCTGCTTCCTCTTCCGTTCCCCATGCTAAGATCGGTTCGATGAAAACCATTTGCAATGTATCTCCTGCAACCTTGAATAAGACCTCAGTCTTCCTAAATATACGGCTCAGCAGTATCTTCCACTATCAAATGATGCACTGTGTTAATCAAAGCAGTCAAGTCACTACATGAAGTACCTTCTACAATCTATAGATTTTTTAAAGTATAAAATTGCCATTGCCTGTTGTTTAGCATACTTTACTTTTCAACCTTTGTTCTCTTCTCCTGTATCTCAATAAAAAAAAATTATGATTTGAACTGATAACCAGATAATTATGGTCCGGACCTAAAGCAGCTTCAAACAAAACATTTAAGTATTGTAGTAATGGAGAGAATTTATTCCTATATCTTCGATGAGCAGTATTTGAAATATTTAACCATCTCAGATGGTAGTGAGGAACTGACTTGCTTGTTCTCTAAACATTCAGGGCTTTGTCCTCTGCATCGTTCTGGTGCCCCATAAAGGTGACGTTGCTCCAGGGATGTGGACACTTGAATTCAATCATTAGAATTGGCCAGAAATATCTTTACATGTATTTTGTTGTCTGGATGTCTCGATTTCCAAAATGTAACCATTTGGGTCTTTGTGCCTGCGGTTTGCAGTTGCTTGTGCTTTTTCTTCCTTGGTTCTCAAAAATTCCCCCACGCTGTTCTCTGTGGGTGAGCTCCAGTCTGTCCAGATGCCCAGCAGACAGTGGTGTTGCTGGGAGCTTGCCTGAGGATGTCAGTTCACAGTTTAAAAAATCCAATCATGATCAAACCAATCTCACTCCAACTCCATCGCTTACATCCCCCTCCCCCACCTTGGTCAGTCTGATCACGTCTCATTGTTCCTGCTCCCTAAGTACTCCCCACTCATCAGACGGGTTAAACCAACTGTGAGGACAGTTAAAGTCTGGTCAGAGGAAGCGGACTTCACACTTCAGCAGTGTTTTGGAAACACTGACTGGAAGGCGTTTGCAGCCCAGGCCACCCTTGACTCCCACACGGACATTGATTCCTACACATCCTCTGTTCTGGACTTTATAAACTCCACCATCAATAGTGTCACCTCCCTCAAACAGGTGACCATATACCCGAATCAGAAGCCATGGATGAACAGCGAGGTCAGGCTACTGCTGAAAGCACGGGACACCGCTTTCAGGTCAGGCGATGCTCGAGCCTACAGTTCATCCAGGGCTAACCTGAAGAGGGGCATCAGGAAGGCCAAGCACTGCCATAAGCTCAGGATTGAGGAGCACTTCAACAACAACTCCGACCCCCGACGCATGTGGCAAGGCATCCAGGCCATCACGGACTACAGTACAGACCCTCCAACACCACCCCCACATCCAGCGACGCCTCCTTCCTTGAGGAGCTTAATCACTTCTATGGCCGCTTCGACAGGGACAATCTAGAGACAGCCATCAAGGCTGTGCTCCCTGCCGATCACCAACCCCTCACACTCACCCCTTACGACGTGTACGTGGCACTGAGTAGGACTAATGCACGTAAAGCTGCTGGCCCTGACGGCATCCCCGGGCGCGTGCTCAGGGCCTGTGCTGCGCAGCTGACAGACGTCTGGACTGACATCTTCAACCTGTCACTTGCCCAAGCAGTTGTCCCCACTTGCCTTAAAACCACCTCCATCGTGCCAGTGCCAAAACACTCCACTGCGGCAAGCCTCAACGACTTCCGCCCAGTTGCACTTACCCCCATCATCACCAAGTGCTTCGAGAGGCTGGTCCTGGCACACCTCAAAAGCTGCCTACCCCCCACACTGGATCCCTATCAGTTTGCCTACCGCAAGAACAGGAGTACGGAGGGTGCCATCTCAACGGCACTTCACTCCGCCCTCTCCCACCTCGACAACAGAGACACTTACGTAAGAATGCTGTTCATCGATTACAGCTCAGCATTCAACACCATTATACCATCAAAACTGATCACCAAACTCGGTAACCTGGGCATCGACCCTTCCCTCTGCAACTGGATACTGGACTTTCTAACCAACAGACCCCAGTCTGTGAGGTTAGACAAGCACACCTCTTCAATCCTCACCCTGAACACCGGCGTTCCACAGGGCTGTGTGCTGAGCCCCCTCCTCTACTCCCTCTTCACCTATGACTGCACACCTGTACATGGTACTAACACCATCATCAAGTATGCAGATGATACAACGGTGATTGGCCTCATCAGCAACAACGATGAGCTGGCCTACAGGGAGGAGGTCCAGCACTTAGCAGCATGGTGCGCTGACAACAACCTGGCCCTTAACTCCAAGAAGACCAAGGAGCACATTGTAGACTTCAGGAAGTCTAGGGGCGGCACGCACACCCCCATCTACATTAACGGGACGGAGGTGGAACGTGTTTCTAGCTTCAGGTTCCTGGGAGTCAACATCTCCGATGACCTCTCTTGGACCCACAATACCTCTCCTCTGATCAAGAAGGCACATCAGCGTCTCTTCTTCCTGAGGAGACTGAAGAAGGTCCATCTGTCTCCTCAGATCCTGGTGAACTTCTACCGCTGCACCATCGAGAGCATCCTCACCAACTGCATCACAGTATGGTATGGCAACTGCTCTGTCTCTGACCGGAAGGCATTGCAGAGGGTGGTGAAAATTGCCCAACGCATCACCGGTTCCTCGCTCCCCTCCATTGAGTCTGTCCAAAGCAAGCGCTGTCTGCGGAGGGCGCTCGGCATCGCCAAGGACTGCTCTCACCCCAACCATGGACTGTTTACCCTCCTACCATCCGGGAGGCGCTACAGGTCTCTCCGTTGCCGAACCAGCAGGTCGAGGAACAGCTTCTTCCCGGCGGCTGTCACTCTACTCAACAACGTACCTCGGTGACTGCCAATCACCCCCCCCCCCCCGGACACTTATTATTATTTATTCAAATCATTTGCTATGTCGCTCTTCCAGGGAGATGCTAAATGCATTTTGTTGTCTCTGTACTGTACACTGACAATGACAATTAAAATTGAATCTGAATCTGAATCTGAATCTGAATTACAACTGTTTCAACACCTGCACGCCATTGATGTACGCATGCGACTCTTGGACGTGTTTTGGAGCTTTTTGAGGATGAAATACCAAACACTAGTGAACAGCAGGGGACACAGTCTAATACAATGGAAATTGTCTAATCTGGATAAAAGTTCTGATACAATGCAGTCACAGATATAACACTGGCATCTCCCTGACACTGTTGAAGATTGCCCAGGCATTTTCTGTTCACAAAAAGCAAGATAAATCCAATCTGCCTGAGTACTGCCCAATCAGTCCACTTTCAATCATCAGCAAAGTGGTAATCAACAATGATTTTCAAGCAGCAAGGTTAATCAATAATATGGAGGCACATAACACTGGGTGGCATGGTGGCCCAGCAGTAGATTCATTTTAAATCCAGTGTATTTTTGCTGTTTTAGTATGATATAGTGTAAATAATTTGCAGCAACGTTTACATGCCTTATATGATTGTTAACATTGGTAACAGTCACGGAAAATTGCTTGTGTTTGATATGTTGCGTTTTTCTTTGCTAATATTTGCAACTTTGTTGAAACAAGGATTTCCCAAAGGTGGGCCAGAGCAACAAATAATTCTAATCTAGTGTTTAAAGCATGTAATTCGTTCCTGTTCCACAGGTTGAGACATCCAAGAAGGTCTATCACCTGGCCTGTAAAGAGGAGAAGATGGCGGCCACAAGAGAGGCAAACAGCAAGACTGAACAGTCGGTCACCCCAGAGCAACAGAAGAAGCTATTGGATAAAGTAGAGAAATGCAAACAGGAAGTTCAGAAGGTGAGGTTGCCGGGTGTGGAAACTCATTCAAATAAAGACCAATATATAATTGAGGTTTTCTCTTAACCCTAAACATTTGCCATAGTTGCATCATTGCATCCATGAATACAATTAACTTCTTTCCCCCCCCTCCCCCGTTTGCGCCCTCATCCCACATTTGCCACTGAATTTTGTTTAAATATTGTGCGAGGAAACAAGACAAGTTGCCATTTGAACAATACTAGTAAGTATATCGGTCTAAAGAAGGGTCCTGGCTCAAAAAGTCACGTCCATTTTCTCTGGAGATGCCTTACCCGCTGAGTTACTACAGCATTTTACATCCATCCAAGTACTACTCCGTTTGCATGTACATTTCTGTATTGTTTAGATTATTTTTATTACATTTTGGAGATCGATAACCAGTAATAGATATTATTTTCTTAATAGACGAAGGATTGCAATCATCATAATGAAACAGTTTGACTGTCGATCAAACTAATCAATGTTTGTTCTAAATCTAGTGCATCTCTGCTGTTTGGGTATGAAATAGCATAAATAATTCAGAGCAAGGTAGATATGTCCATTTGATTAATAAAATTTTGTGACCATTCTTTCGATAATAATTTCTTCAATGTTAATGTTATTATCTAAAGCGATGATGGTAAAATGATATAGTTCCTATTAGTTGAAGACTCTTATCTTTTATATTAGTAATGGAGAATTTACAATCATAATGACGAGAAGCAGACCTAATGGGCATCTGCCTTTTTACACATAGTCCCATTTTTAAGGACAAAATTGAGACATTTTGGGGGCATGTGGAAGTATGATGAGTCTTAAAGTTGACAGTATGATAAATATTAACAAATGATGAGCAAAAGTGTCAGCATGGATGTGGTGGGATGTGCTATGAAATTTGATGACTGCATTTTTTCCACCACAATTTCTCGGTATATCTATTATTTCAGTGAAAAGAGGAATTCAGTAACAGCAGGCTCTGGTTTAGAATCTCCATCAGTCTCTGACACATTGGGTTACAAGATGTTCCTGTGAACCCTGGTGGAATATCCTTACCAGTATTGGCAGAAGATGAAGCCTGGATGGAGTGAAGGCAGGAGAATGGGATTGAGAGGAAAAAATAGATATGCCACGATCGAATGGCAGAGTCGATGCGATGGGCCAAATGTCTTATGGTTTAAGTGTTCTCGCAGGTACACCGTGTGATGGGATCAGGATCAGTGCTGGGCAGATGGTTGTATCTTACCACGATTTTATTTTAAATCCACTTTGTTCTCCACGAAACTGTACAAGAGATGTTGAAGACGCCCTAAAGGGGCTGTCCCACTGCGGCGACCTAATCCACTAGTTCTGACGAGTTTTCCCTCGACTCATCCTCACAGCATGGTCGACACAAGGTCCTAGGGGGTCTTTGTAACTCTTCTTCATACTCGAGAGTAGTCCCCATGTACTCGAGGCCTCAGCTAGGTTGCTGCGTATTTTTCAACATGTCGAAAAATGCCCGCAAGTAAAAAAAGTTCACCATGAAAATAAATCGATACTTTTTTTACTCGTAGGTTTAGTTGAAGTAGGTCGTAGTAGTTCGGCATGTTATTCGGAGGTAATCAAGGGTCGTCGAAGGTAATCGAAGGTAGTCGTAGATAGTCTTCAACATAGTCAAAGGAGGTCAAAGGGAGGTCGAAGGAGGTCGTCTTCACTCTCCACTATTCGGTGTCCAATTTTCTAGAAGCTAGTCGAAGCTAGTCTTCAACATAGTCAAAGAAGGATTTCAACTGACATTTTTTCAAACTCTCCTAAACTCTTCTAAACTCGCCAATTAGGTTGCCGCAGTGGGACAGCCCCTTAACCTAAACAATAGAAGAATGGCTTTGTGGTAAATTATCAGTAATTAGGTAACACAGTAGGTCATAAATTGTACACTAAATGCACACCGTGTACAGTTTAATGTGTAGTTTGTGTACAGTCTGTGTTTAATGTGTTGACTGGGTCTATGTGGCTGTGATGCTGCTGCAAGCAAGATTTTTATTGTACCTGTACCTCAGTCCTTGTGAAATGACAATCTACTCCACGGTGATTTAGCCACTCAGATTCAGTACTGGCTTATTCATAGAAGACAGAGGGTTGTGCTGGGCGAATGCTATTCTGGCTGGACGTCTGTGAGCATTGGGGTTCTGCAGGGATCTGTGCTGGGACCTCTGTATGCTGGATACATTTATATAAACATCGTGGATGTAAATGTAAGTGGGTCTGATAGTTTGCAAATGACACCAAAATTGGGAGAGTTGCATACAATGAGCCAAGCTGTAGTAGAACACAGTAGACTGCAGATCATCTACAGAAATGGATGGAAAAATGTTAGATAGCATTTAATCTGAGCAAGTGTGAGATGTTGCACTCTGGGAGGTCGAATGTAAGAGTTAATGGCAAGACCCTTAACAACACTGAAGTACAAAGATTCCTTGGGGTCCAAATCCAGAGAGTTATTCCCTGAAAGTGACAAGACAAATAGATGTAGTGGTAAAGAAAGTGTCAAGTATGCTTGTTTCATCAGTCGGGGCATTGAGTATACAAGTCTGCAAGTCATGCGGTAGCTTTAAAGGAATTAGCTTAGGCTGCATTTGGAGTGTAGTATACAGCTCTGGACATCTCCTTACATGAAGGATGTGAAGGATTTGAAGGGTGCAGAAGAGATTCACCCCTAATACTGCCTGGATTACAGTGTATTAGCTATAGGGAGAAATTGGAAAAACTTGGATTATTTTCTCTGGAGCATTGCGGTTTGAGGAGAGACCTGACACAAATGTATAAAATTACACGAGGCACAGATCGGGTAAACAATCAGAACCTTTATCCTGAGTGGAAATGACAAAGACCAGAGGGCATAGTGTTAAAGTGAAAGGGGCAACACTTGAAGAAGATGTATGGGACAGGTTTTTTATGCTGAGCGGGTGGATACTTGGAATGCATTGCCAGTGGTGGAGGCAGGTGCAATAGCAGCATTTAAGAGATGTTTGCATAGGTACATGATATGCAGGAAGCGGGGAGATATGAAGCATGCACAGACAGAGGAGATTAGCATGGCATCATCTTTAGCATGAATGTTGTGGGCCAAAGGGCCTGTTCCTGTGCTGTCCTGTTCTCTGTGGAGGAAGGAACTGCAGACGCTGCTTTATCCTGAAGTTAGACACAAAATGCTGGAGTAACTCAGCTGGTCAGGCAGCATCTCTGGAGAAAAGGAATAGGTGACGTTTGGGATTGGATCCCTTCTTCAGGCTATCTGTCCTGTTCACCGTCCTGTGTTCTAACTCCACCTGCCTATTTGGATATAATCTGATGAATGAATGCTGCAGGATATGTCACGGTAGGTGAATAATGTCAATCCAATGGTAACACACGGGGCATTTGTTTTGAAATGATGATCAAATTCATGAAAATAGATCTATTTACAACAAAGTAAATACACGCAAACAATAATTAGATTGAAATTTTGAACTGGGTATAGAAAAAATATTTTCTGACGATACCATGTTCATTTCTGCAAGCATAAGATCTGTCCAGCTGACTGAAGCTACTCAAGGGGATTACGTTATCTGAATCCTTCAGGTGTCGACTACTCAGTCCAATAAAGTGTGTGTGGTATCAGTCTGAAGCAGGTCTTGTCGTGGCAATGGAGATCCTTTCATCTTTCCATTTCTCCCTTTGAAATATCATTGCCCTCTAGAGGTTAACTGCTGGTGATTGAATGACAGGTCTAAATGATTTTTAAAAAATCCTTGGTTCATTTTGCAGCAGCACAAAGTGTTTGAAGGTATCTGAATTGACTGAGGAAAGTGCACTGAATAATTCTTGGCGGGTTGCATAATGTGTTTAAGGATTTAAGCTCCTCAAGGAAGTCTCTCCTGCTGCCTTTTGACAATGATAAATGATATATTTTGTAAATCCAACATTTGATAAATGGTGACCGATTTTAGGATAATTTATGCCTTTAATGCTGGATTTTTGGCTTTTATAGGCGAAAGAGAAGTATGAGAAAGCCTTGGATGAATTGAGTAAATGTACACCGCAGTATATGGAGAATATGGAGCAAGTGTTCGAACAGTGCCAGCAGTTTGAGGATAAACGATTGGGTTTCTTCAAAGAAATCCTGCAAGACATCAAACGACACCTAAACCTCACAGAAAACAACAAGTGAGTATTAATTAAAGCTATTTTGATTCATTTATTCATTTTGGGCAGCTGGGCAGCACTAACTAGCAAGGCCAGTATTTATTGCCCTTGAGATGATGATGGTGAACTACAGCCTTAAACAGCTGCATAGTTTAAGTGAATGTGCTCTCTCGATACCGTGAGGCAGAGAGTTCCAGGACTCGACCCAGCATCAAAGGACCAGCATTGTATTCCCAAGTTGGAATGGTGTGCAAAGCAAGGGAAGCCCTTGTCCTTCTCGGGTACAACGCAACTGTCCATGATACAAATAGTTAAATTCCCCACCAAATCAGGACGTGTTGGGGTAGGGAGAGGATTAATTTTGCCATAGGTTTCACTTTAATTTATTATTGCGTGAACCAAGGTAGAGCTTTTGTTGTGTGCTATCCAGTCAGCAGAAAGACAATACATCATTACTATCAAGCCATTATAGTGTATAGATCCATGATAATGGAATAACGTTTAGTGCAAGCTTAAGCCAGCAAAGTCCGATCAAGGATAGTCCGAGGGTCACCATTGAGGTAGATAGTAGTTCAGGTTGTGGTTCTTTCTGGTTAGGGTAGGATGGCCCAGTTGCCCGATAACAGCTGGGAAGAAACTGTCCCCGAATCTGGAGGTGTTTGTTTTCACACTTCTACACCTTTTGCCTGATGGGAGAGGGGAGAAGAGGGAGTGGCCAGGGTGCGACTCATCCTTGATTATGCTGCTGGCCTTGCCGAGTCAGTGTGAGGTATAAATGGAATCAATAGGATGAAAGGTTGGTTTGTGTGATGGTCTGGGCTGAGCCCACAATTCGCTGCAATTTCTTGCGGTCTTGGATGGAGCAGTCCCCAAACCAAGCTGTGATGCATCCTGATAAAATGCTTTCTATGGTTAGGATGAGAAAGGATTTGAAATCAAAAGATTTCATCCTATTAGAGCACCAACCCTGCTTATTATTGGCATCTTGCTTTGTTAAATGAATCCTGTCCTTGCTGTGTCGCAAGTCTCCATTCAGTGAAATAAAACTGGATTTTTATCTTGCTTACCCAAACAAAATGAATTTGCACCTCTTTACTTACCAGTGTCCTATCCTGAAACTCTATTGTCAATTTATCTACACTCCCCATTGACAAGAATGGGCAATCAAGTTGCTTTTTACCCATCAGAGAGTATTTGTAACCTCTATGAACCTTGATAGTTCTTAATTTGTAATAGTAACTCTCGATTTATATACCAATTCTAATATCTGGAGTTTATAATTTCATACTTAAGTCTGTTCTTCTATCACAGAGACAAGTTTAAAGGAGATGTGCGGGGCAAGTTTTTTTACACAGCGGGCGGTGATTGCCTGGAATGTACTGGAGGGTTGAGGCAGATGTGATGGTGGTATTTAAGATGGACAGGCATGTGGATACGCAAGGAATGTAGGGATATCGATTACGTGCAGGCAGATCTTGGTATCATGTTCGGCGTAGTAAGGATATGCAGATTAGGGGGGACCTCATTGAAACTTGCCGAATAATGAAAGGCCTGGATAAAGTGGATTAGGGAGGATGCTTCCACTAGTGGGAGAGTCTAGGGCCAGAAGCCGAAGCCTCAGAATAAAAGGAAGTTCCTTTAGAAAGGAGATGAGTGGGAATTTCTTTAGTCAGAGGGTGGTGAATCTGTGGAATTCAAGTGAATCCAAAAAGCAATGTTGCACCCAGGGATTGGAAAATCTCAGAAAAATGTGTGGCGTTAATTATTAACCCTTTATCCATCTGTTCTCTTGAAGTTATGCCAACATTTACCGCGAGCTGGAGCAGGTTATCCGGGTTGCAGATGCACAGGAAGACCTAAAGTGGTTCAGCATCACACACGGACCTGGAATGGCAATGAACTGGCCACAGTTTGAGGTAATTTTTTCCAATTTTCACTAAAGAAAGAATTCTTCTTCTTCTTTTTGCGTTTGAGGCAGCAGACATCTGCCGTAGGGTGATGCCATCCGGTTCTACATCCGTAGGTGCCCGCCCCAAAAAGGGCGCATGCCCTTGGTTAGCGCTGCTGCTGCGGCGCTGCTGCTGTCTCTGTTTGTAGTAACTAACTGAATCTGAAGAGCCTTTTTGCGTGGATCTGTCACTCACAACCAAATGATACTCTGGAGCTAATCTGTGACTGAGTAAAACTGGTAAATTGGAAAAGGTTTTTGGCAAACTACAAATATTGAGCTCTATAGAAAACGGCACAGCTCTGTTATTGAGGTACTCCTGGAAATGTAACGGAGAATCTGAAAAGATTCAAAAAATATTCAGAGCAAAAGAGAAGCTAAGGCGAGAATAGGGCGGCACAGTGTCGCAGCGGTAGAGTTGCTGCCTCACAGCGCCAGAGACTGGGGTTCGATCCTGACTATGATGCTATCTGTGTGGAGTTTGCACGTTCTCCTCTGTGATTGGGTGGGTTTCCTCCAGGTAAGTACAAAAGGTTTATTACATCTTTCCTTCCGAAGCTGTAAATAAACTCTCACCAAAACTTATAAAATTTGCTTTTGTCCAAGGCCAAGGATACCCTAATATGATCTAATAACTGACCAGACTTTAAGCAGAGTTTCCATGGATCGGGCCTGTGTTATGACTAGATCTCCATTCATTGAGTTTTCACCCCATCAATTCCTTTAAAACCTCCTGAGGTATTTCAACCATTCTGGGTCAATTTATGCTGTCTAGTTTACTTTTGTTCTAGTGTTTTATACACATATAAACTAAACTTTATTTGTTATTAATCAATCCATGTGCAAGGTAATCAAGCAGGGATAAATATTTCAATATGTTACTTTTTGCCCTGTTTATAGGCAGAAAAGGATAATGTGGTGGTGTGCACTCACCTAACCTGATTCCACCTAGGGTGAAGATTACGCCCTCGACCCCCCTGGTTCTTAACATGCCAGTTTTAAATAAAAGTCTCAGATTTACTCTCGAGTTCAGCGATGGAAATCTTCTGCCCTTGCATATTGTGGCCGATATGTGACTCTGGATGTTACCTAAAGAACAAAAACAGAATGAATGGGTCCTTTTACAGGATATAAGGATATAACCAATAGAGTGCTCCAAGAACAGCTCTTGTTCCTCAATTATTTACTATGTATAAATGACCTGGAGAAGAGAGTAGTGTAAGGTATATGTTTGCCAATGACACTGAAGTAGGTGACATGGTTTATAGCAAAGAGGATATTTGGACTGTGCAACAGGATTCTGATAGATTGAAAACTTGACAAATGTAATATAATGTGGGAAGATGTGAGGTCATGCATTTAGAAAGTGGAATCAAAAGGCATATTATTAACAAAATGGAGCAATATTGCACATGAGTAAAGTACTAAGATGTCTAGATGTTCCTTGCAAGAATCACAAAAAAATAGCAGACGGGTGTAGCAAGTAGTTAGGAAGGCAAATGGCATATTAGCCTTTATTACAAGGGAGTTGGAATTGATAAAAAGGCAAGAATTTTTTACAATTGGAGTAGTTGTTGGTAAGGCCACAGCTGGAGTGTTGTGCATTCCATATTTAAGAAAGCAGGTAGTGCAAAAGAATAATTTTCAATCTTTCATATTTTGATAATTTATTATAAATGCATGAATTGATCAAACATACATATACTGATATAACAGGCAGGTAATGAACCATTGATGGTGTGCATGCACTGTACGTACGTCCTGTCAAAATACACAACTAGGAAGAAATGGCTGCATAATTTGCAAGACATTGCATTTAGCTGAATTTCCTCGGCATGACTTCGAAAGATTACAGTTACATTCCATGCTCTAGGTTTCCAGTGAATAAGAACCAGTTAGACAGGTACATGGATAGACACAAAAAGCTGGAGTAACTCAGTGGGACAGGCAGCACCTCTGGAGAGAAGGAATGGATGATGTTTTGGATCGGGACCCTTTAAACCAGCACCCGCAGTTCCTTCTTACACAGGTACATGGATAGGACAGATTTGGAGGGATATGGACCAAACGTGGACAGGTGGGACTATTTAGCTGGGACATGTTTGGTTGGTGCCAAAGGGCCTGCTTCCACGCTGTATCATTCTATGACTCAATAAGAATGGTACAATCGATGCCGTCAGCATTTACTTGTGATCTAGGTGTGGACCAAGATAATTTACTTTTTTAAGGAGCCCATTAAAATTGAATATTTATTCATCTGATAATTTTAACTGCTATTCAAGAAAGGAGATGCCACATTGGCTGTCGTGCAAAAGTGATTCACTCGGCTAATTCCTGTGATAACAGGGGTGCCTTATCTTGAGCGGCTAAAGATGTTGGCATTGAGAAGAATGAGTCGTGACCTTATTGAAACATATATGATTCCAAGCGAGCATTACACGTGAGATGATGAGATGTTTTCATAAGCAGAAGAATCTCAAACAAGGAAACAAGATTAGGGGCCAGTTATTTAAAAACTAAGGATTTTCGGAATATCTTCTTGCAGAGGCTAGAAAATCTCAGGAATATTTTGTTTCGGGGGATTATAGATACGTTGGAGATACTTAAAGAGGAGATTTGAGAATGGAGGGCTATGGGGAAACAAACAGACGAGCCCTGAGTCAGATCAACCATGATCATATTGAAAAGCATATAGGGGGCCAAGAATTATTTTTCTTCCCATGTTCAAACCCACCAAGGCAATTACCTTTTAATTGCTTTCTGAGTCAGCAGCTATTAGAGGTATTTGGTATTACCAGCTATTGCAATATTCCATTAATGATTAAAAATAAATACAATTTAACAGCTTGAATGCAGGAGTCAGAGACCTATTCTATGCTGGATAATTTTCAAACTTTCTTATTT